>NC_064639.1:473209592-473512623 GCF_023864345.2 Schistocerca serialis cubense | reverse complement strand
ACATTTTTGGGTCCAGCAACCATATGAAATCAAGTTAATGCAATGATTCAAACCTTTCTTTAATTTGCACAACTATATTGTCAAAAATATTGCATAACAGAGAAACGCTTAAAATGGATTACAACGTTCCCGTTTCACATGAGATTCATCTATAGCATCAGCACGTTGTGTCTCTCACTTCAAATCAAATCGTTCTGGTTTCTGAGGTTCAGTATTTCCCTTTTGGTATTTTGAATCTTCTGTGGACACAGCATATCGAGATGTCTGGACTGAAGAACACTAAAAAGTACATCAGTGAAGAAAAATGGTGCTGACAGTCTGTAACAAAAACGTTGTTTCGGGGCTAGTCAGAAATTTCAAAAATCTTTGAGCTCAAAAATGGCTCTGAGCACTATGGGACTTACTATCTTAGGTCATCAGTCCCCTAGAACTTAGAACTACTTAAACCTAACTAACCTAAGCACATCACACACATCCATGCCCGAGGCGGGATTCGAACCTGCGACCGTAGCAGTCACGCGGTTCCGGACTGAAGCGCCTAGAACCGCACGGCCAGCACGGCCGGCCAAATCCTTGAGCTGCAATTACTCTTTCATTATCCCAATTTGAAACTTCATCCAGTACGAGTTGAACGAATTCAACAACTAAGGCTCGGAGATATTTTACTGTGTGAACCAAACGGAATGAAAAATTCCACTATGTTGGAGCATGTCATGGCATTCTTTTAACTGTAAATAAAATTATTTTATTCGTCTTTGGAAAAGAGAACTCTGTGATTTGAGGACCTTTTCCTAAGTATCCTTACGTATACAAATCCATTAGAAGAAACTGCGCGGTCTCGGGCACCTTGCCGCGGTTTGCGCAGTTGCCCCCCCCCCCCTCCCTCCCCCGTCGGAGGTTCGAGTCCTCCCTCGGGCATGGGCGTGTGTGTCGTCCTTAGCTTAAGTTAGTTTAACT
Organism: Schistocerca serialis cubense; assembly: GCF_023864345.2. Lineage (NCBI taxonomy): Eukaryota > Metazoa > Arthropoda > Insecta > Orthoptera > Acrididae > Schistocerca > Schistocerca serialis. Next base: position 473,511,666 of record NC_064639.1, on the reverse strand, counting down.
TAGCTTGAGTAGTGTGTGAGCATAGGGACCGATGACGTCAGTAGTTTGGTCCCACAGGGAATTATCACCACCACCACCATTACGAATTTGTGGCTATTATAGTAAAGGTGCTGTCATGCTAATGTACATTTTAGACTAGTTACCCCATACAGTTAAGTTTTATATTTAGTAATGAAGTTAGACAGATCTCCGGTTTGTATCGTCATCTTACATAATTATATCTCTTAACCATCAAAGGTCCTCCTACTCAAAGGTATTATACTTATTCCACTATCGACTTTATTTTCTGGATCTACCTTGATCAGACCTTATCACATGCCTTTAAAATTGTTTTCAATTATGAGACGCTCGGGTGGGGGTGGAATATCAACGAGATTGTCGCCCGCCGTGCGGCCAAACAGCCAAGAGTGATGGTCTGTGGGGCCATTTCTTTTCAGAGCAAGGCCCCTTCGGCTGCATCCGCGTCTGCCTTACAGCACAGTGGTGCGTTGATGATTTCTACTCTCCGTTTTGCTGCCGTTCATGTCAAGTCATTCTGGGATTACATTTAAGCAAAATAATGCCCCACCCGCACAAAGCGAGAGTTTCCAGTGCTTGTCGTCGTGCTTGCCAAATCCTACCTTGTCCAGCAAGGTCGCCGCATCTCACACTAACTGAGGACGTTTGGGGCATTATGGGCAGGGCCCTGCAACCGTCTAGGGATTTTGATGGTCTAACGTGCCAGTTGCACAGAATCTGGCACAATGTGCCTCAGGATAACATCCAACAGCTCTGTTAATCAATGCCATGCCGAATAATTGCTTGTGTGAGGACTACACGTGGACCAACGCGTTACTGACTTGCTCATTTTGTGAATCCCTTTCTCTTGAATAAATCATCGAGATTTCCTGAAACTGTAATCACCTGTCTGTACATGTACATCACACCTACCGATTTCTGTCCCATTCGGATTATTCCTTCGCGGCGCGTGGTTTTTTTTCCTCCTTACTTTGGTAAGCTACTGCACGGAGAGAAACCTCGCATTCTACACACCAGTAAGATGACACTGTTGCAGGGCCTCTTCTCCTGGTTACTCCACGCATGCTTGTTGGCGTTTTCTTCGTTATGCATGGAAAGAATTCTGGAAAATGTCTGCCAGTAAGACTAGTCGCTGTGGGCGTTTGAGGTGGGAGTCTTCTTTTTGTGGAGAAGTTACGGTTAAATGTTCACCGAGACTAATCATAAACTATAATCTGCTTCCTTCGCCGTCTTTTCTTGTACAGAACCCTACGCACTGAATCATGCGACACCCAATAAACGGCAAAAAAGTCCTAGGATAATATTTGTTTCAGTTTTCTCCTGGCGATATGGTAACTTTCCGACTGGGAACCGTTCCTGTCTACGGATCTCATATTCGTGTTGTAACCCATGACAACACATGGCTTTTGCACGATACCTCGTTTAATTTACGTCTTGAAATGCGGAACTTCCTATCCTTCAAGACATCTCTCTTGTCCCGTTTCATCTACATCTGCTTATTCTGTACGCCGTTATGTATTTGCCCTTCTACAGTTTTGTCATTTTTCGTGAAGTCTGGGGTCTGCCTTCTGCTTTGATTCATTTTGACGACAACATCGGTGTTTTGCCTTGTTAGTTTGTCAACCAAATCGGGATTATCGTACCATTTGTCAGGATAAAGGGACTTTCGTATCCACAGGACATGTCCTGTGAATATGATTGTCCTATGCCCAGTCGTACAAGGTGTTCTGTTTTTTTTTTTTTTCTCAACGTGAGCGTACAGTAACCATTCCCAAACAAATCATGAGCAAACGGGAATAGAGAAGCGTCCGAATCAACACGTCTGATTTGACAGATGACGTCATATTACGCGTAAATACGATTGTTTTCCTTAGTTGCTAACACAATCATAGATAATATTTTATAACAGGCCTATTACATTCTTTAATATGGAAACGGCGACACAGAGGGTTATGTTTGAAAATAAACGTAATAAACACATAAAAGTATTTCAATCAGAAAAGAGAATGAAATTAATGGGGAAACCGCTGGAATGAGCGGGTTTGAGGAGAGGATAAACTTAAAAAGGTTAATGAAGATAAGATCATTCCACAGCAACAAAGACGTCGAAAGAAACGACGCACTGATTCTACTCGAATAAACCGATCGAAAATACAAAGAAAATACAAAACTGGAATCGAATAATTCGCTTGACGTACATAGCTCAAATTAAGGGATAGATACCAGACGCTCTCCTCACCAAAATGACAAGATAATCGAGAAATTACATACATGATTTTGTCTAAAACAAACCAAACGTAAAAATGCAAAAATCACAAAGTTGGAACTAAATTTTTTTCCCTGACCTATATAGCTCAAACAGAAACAAGTGTACCATACACGCCCCAAAAAGCCAGCAAGTGGAATCTCAGCTTCCTCAAGCAAAGCAGACCCCCGCCGCCTCATTCCCTCAAAACAGCGAGAAATTGCACACACGAATGCCAATAAATTAACTCAACCAGAAACACAAAAACTGCACAATTGGAATCGAATTCCTCACTTCACCTCTATGACTTAAACGATGACAGCAATGCCAGACGCGTCCGCAGTAAACAACCAACGACTTATTCAAATAATAACAGAAAATAATTCGTCTATAGCAAAACTGAAAAAGTAGAAGAAAAATTCGAATCGCAGAATACTCTGAACCTATGTAACTCAAACGGAGATAATAATACCAGACATCGCCACCGCAAGGGAGTCACGTAATCGAGAAACAACAAATCAAATTCCTCCAGAATAACCCGAAAAATGTAATGTAAATCGAATATTTCACTCGACCTATATAGCTCAAACGAAGACGGGGATATCACAAACAGCCACAAAGCAATGAAAAATCGAGTAAAAATACACAACAATTTCTCCAAACAAAAGCAAGCGAAAATAAAAATAAACCCACAGGGATAGTCGCAACGTAGTTAAACATATACATCTGAATGGAAGACAGCAGTAACATCACCTCCCTCCCCTTCCACCCCCCCACCCCACCTACAAAAGAAAGCACGTAAACAAAAAATTGCACAAACGAGTGCCTTTATAGTAAACCGAAAAAAATAACACAACTGCAATCTCATTCTTCACTTGAAGTATATAGGTCAACCGAAAACCAGGAGACCACACACAGTTCCATAAAACAACAACTTAATCGAAAATAAAAACAAATTCTTCTACGATAAACAGCTTATGAGGAAGAAAATAGATATAACGAGATTGAAATCGCAGTACACACGAAATTTAACAAGTCACTAACCTTAAAGAAGAAAGTAATCAATATATACCAAAGACTCCATCCCACTTAATTAAATCATTATTACAAACCACATCACCAAATATACACATTCTCTGAAAGAGTGATCCACCACTAACAACAACACAGCAGCATGTGATACAAAGACGAATTCACATACATAAAGGCTCAACGACGCCACATTTGGAAGAAAAGTAAATTATAGAAAAATACCACAATTATGAATAGCATCAAAACTAATTTCGCTCTTGACCATATGAACAATGCACTTATATTCCTGGCTAACCTTATCCTTTAAAAACTTGCTACATTACAAAATCAGTCAAAAAATTACACACACACACACACACACACACTAATCGTTTCACTCGCAGCAATATGTTTCTACATAACCTTACCCTCAGAAACCACGCCCAATACAGAATTAAAAAGCCAAGTGTTTGTGCAATATAAATAAAAATATAAACGCTACTTGTTTCTCTGTCGCCAATTTAAGCTATGCTTTCTGTTTACAAACATCATAGATTATACGAGAAATTCGAAAAGCACAGATATCATTTCATAACAGTTACCTTAAATGACGTCATACAGAACGACATGAGTCGAAGCAGACTTGTGGAATCGGATCTAGCTCTTGACCCGAGCAAACTTCACAACAATTCGCAAAGTTATTTTCTCTGCAATATAATGACTTCCATAGTTCGCGTCCAGCATAAACAATAATAAACGTTGTAACTGCTCCGGAACGAGTGTCCGACGAGTCGTAGCATCTAGTGGAGTAGGCATTAACTAATAACAATACCTATCCGCGTGGAAGTCGTGGCAAGCAAGAGAAAAATGTGCACAAATATATCCGTGAAACGCACTGAGAACGAGCAGGCCACGAACAGATGTACCCGTCTTGTCCCCTTAAAGGGTTAACCCACTTGTCGTTTTTCCATCTCTTCCCTTTAGTGGCTCCTTGCACAAATCTCGATCAAACTTCAGTCTGTCATTCCAGTCTGAAGAAAGTGCACTTCTTCGACTGACCTTGTTAACAGGACGTTAAACTGTGAAGGAAAAAGAGGGAAAACCCTTGAGACGCAGCACTCAGCGGCCGGTCCCGACGCTCTACAGTGACTGACGTCAGCCGTCGTCTGCAGGGTGATGATGGAACAGTGGGCTGCCGACAGAGCCTCCCGCACGCTTTCCCACGCCCACGCGGCCGCAAGAAGAGCCGCTGGCCGGCGGTCTGCCTGTTGATATCATCGCGGGTACAGCCTGCCGCAGCTCCGCTTTGGGCATCAGTCAGACTCTGACCTCGCGCTCCACGTGGAAGCCTACCTGCTACTGGAGCGCAGAAACTACACAGATGCAAAACTGGGCATCAACGGTGTCCACTTACGGACACTGTTGCTAGGACGCAGAAAGGAAGAAAAAGTCGTATCAACATACATCCCCAGACAGTTAATTTCAGGCTAATATCTCTAGCAGTCCAAGCGTGTCGTACAAGGTGTTTCGCAATTTCTGTGACAGGCTTCTAAGGGTCGTATAAGGGACTTGGTAGATAAAGTTTTGGTAAGGGACCAATATACAGACATACACCATCGAATGTAAATTAAGATCGAAGATCGGATCACTTTCCAATCTCCTGCTTCAGCGGAGACAATGAGCTGTGACCTGTGTGCTGCACAGCAGCCCATGGCAAAGCAATCTTTAAAGTACACTACTGACCATTAAAATTGCTACACCAAGAAGAAATGCAGATGATAAACGGGTATTCATTGGACAAATATATTATACTAGAACTGACATGTGATTACATTTTCACGCAATTTGGGTGCATAGATTCTGAGAAATCAGTACCCAGAACAACCACCTATGGCCGTAAAGCGGCCTTGATACGCCTGAACATTGAGTCAAACAGAGCTTGGATGGCGTGTACAGGTACAGCTGCCATGCAGCATCAACACGATACCACAGTTCATCACGAGTAGTGACTGGCGTATTGTGACGAGGCAATTGCTCGGCCACCATTGACCAGGCGTTCTCAATCGGTGAGAGATCTGGAGAATGTGCAGGCCAGGGCAGCAGTCGAACATTTTCTGTATCCAGAAAGGCCCGTACAGGACCTGCAACATGCGGTCGTGCATTATCCTGCTGAAATGTAGGGTTTCGCAGGGATCGAATGAAGGGTAGAGCCACGGGTCGTAACACATCTGAAATGTAACGTCCACTGTTCAAAGTGCCGTCAATGCGAACAAGAGGTGATCGAGACGTGTAACCAATGGTACCCCATACCATCACGCCGGGTGATACGCCAGTATGGCGATGACGAATACACGCTTCCAATGTGTGTTCACCGCGGTATCGCCAAACACGGATGAGACCATGATGATAATGTAAACAGAACTTGGATTCATCCGAAAAAATGACGTTTTGCCATTCGTGGACCCGGGTTCTTCGTTGCATACACCATCGTAGGCGCTCCTGTCTGTGATGCAGTGTCAAGGGTAACCGCAGCCATGGTCTCAGAGCTGATAGTCCATGCTGCTGCAAACGTCGTCGAACTGTTCGTGCAGATGGCTGTTGCCTTGCAAACGTCCCCATCTGTTGACTCAGGGATCGAGACGTGGCTGCACGATCCGTTACAGCCATGCGGATAAGATGCCTGTCATCTCGACTGCTAGTGATTACGAGGCCGTTGGGATCCAGCACTGCGTTCCGTATTACCCTCCTGAACCCACCGATTCCATATACTGCTAACAGTCAGTGGATCTCGAGCAACGCGAGCAGCAATGTCGCGATACGATAAACCGCAATCGCTATAGGCTACAATCCGACCTTTATCAAAGTCGGAAACGTGATGGTATGCATTTCTCCTCCTTACACGAGGCATCACAACAACGTTTCACCAGGCAACGCCGGTCAACTGCTGTTTGTGTATGAGAAATCGGTTGGAAACTTTCCTCATGTCAGCACGCTGAAGATGTCGCCACCGGCACCAACCTTGTGAGAATGCTCTGAAAAGCTGATCATTTGCGTATCACAGCATCTTCTTCCTGTCGGTTAAATTTCACGTCTGTAGCACGTCATCTTCGTGGTGTAGCAATTTTAATGGCCAGTAGTGTATTCATCTAACAAGGGGAGGCCGTGACATAGGAAACACATATTTACTTAAAACTCTGTACGCCTTTAGGCGGCCATTAAAACAACATAATGTGCAAGTAGTAAGGTACACTTCTCTGGCAGTTCCGAGAAAATCGCAAGAAAAGTTTTACGCGACTGTTATCTGGCTTATGTATGTGCGCGTAGGTGCTGGCAGTTAGGAATTCATGGTTGTCAAGTGATTGGCGTTCGAGCTTCGTAAGACGAACGTTTATTAGGCGATGTTCGACCCATGCTCGAACTTAATTAGTAATCTATTTTTTCATCACTGGTCATATTATTTAATTTGCGACATTTGAGACGTAATATAATGAAAAAACCCACGTATATTTGCATGAAGTTTCTGTGTATGTTTTCCATGTCTGTATGAGAAATACCATCCTGCAACGTGTGATGTCGAGAGCACAGCTGAAGAGTAATTGTACATGACTCATGTGGTCTGGCACATTGTGACTTACTATATTGCTGATTGTGAATAACATCATTCGGAGCATCATTTATCGAGGTTTGGTTTAGCCTTTCCAAGCCTGTCCCTCGCACTTGAAAATTTATTTACGAATAGTAAATAGTCAGATAACGTATGAAATTAACTACAACTTCATAAAAATGCGTGTGGTTTTTTTTCATTGTATTACCTCTCAAATGCGGCATTAATTAAATGATGTGACTAGTCATGAAACAAATATTGATTAATAAGTGTGTTTCTGGGATTCGAACCGTCGCCTCGTCCGAGACTCTTATTGGTCGCGAACGCCAATCACTTTTTTTAACTTTTTTTTATTTTTTGAGGAATAGAAGGAATGATCTCGGGGACAAAGTGGGCAGGGGTCATTCCACGAGGCCTGGCCACGATGTCTCAACGCCAAACAGGATTATATGGAAAGGTAACTGGCCATAGGAGATTACTCTCGCCTTTTCCATAACTCTTCTCATAAAGAAAGAAAAATAAACAAAAAGCTGCACTTCTGTAACACGCACATGCGGCGTTGATACTCCACGGACGCCGCCGTCCCATTTTCGTGGCATGTCTTCTTGTAATGTCGTCTAGGTACTTATCTGTTCATCTCCTTGTGTTTATGTATCAAATTTATCCCCTGCGACGAATAATCCAGCTACGGGGCCGATCGTGGAAGATGCTCCGCAAGAGTTCGAAAAGTATTGACTGTACTTATGGTTCCTCAAAATAGCATAATGACGATCGTTTAAATAGTTCCAAAAATGGTTCAAATGGCTCTGAGCGCTATGAGACTTAACTGCTGACGTCATCAGTCCCCTAGAACTTAGAACTACTTAAACCTAACTAACCTAAGGAATCACACACGTCCATGCCCGAGGTAGGATTCGAACCTGCGACCGTAGCGGTCTCACGGTTCCAGACTGTAGCGCTTAGAACCGCACGGCCACTCCGGCCGGCTAGTTCCAAAAATCCATGAGTTCTGTGACACCATCTCCAAATAAATAATGAAATGCGTAACCTCTGATCCACGTGCCAGAGTTGTGTTTCGTCCTCGGGTAATAAACATCGTCCGGATAGAGTAGAATGCAGGAATCGACATATGAGGGCCACATTCATAAAAAGAGAGCCAAAATTTTACGCACAAACTACCGTATCTCTTCTACCGGCCCACAATGTACCCGGCGTTCATCTGTATCCTGGACGTTGCAGTTCACAAATAAAGGCGAATCTGCAAGATGGATCCTACGGAGTCTCTCTCGAGTAATTTGTTTTCTGTTCACCGTCAAGTACCAGGTCGAACGTACACCTGAATCAAGCGTTTCCGTTGGCAGTGAGCCATACTATGTTCCAACGTACGGTAGGGCATGTCAGTTCGACGACATTAGTGTGCGGTAGATATCACAGGCCGTTGGTAAGCGAGAAACGGGGAGAACGTCCAGTAGGTAGCTATAGTCCAGATCAAACATCCCAAAGTAGAAGGGCACTGGTATCTCGGTAAGTCAAGGAAGTCGGTAACGGTCAAGGAAATATGGTGCCAGTGCCTCCACCAGTAGGCCAGTCATGCTGGGCGGGCTTCGTAACCAAAGCTTGAGGTGCATACTAACGTATAGAAACACTGCTCGATCATGAACATTGACATGGTCAAGTCCGCCTCGTTCTTTAGGAAGAGTGAGGGAGTCGTACTGAACCTTAAACATCATTCCAGTTCTGACAAAGGAACCGAATGCCGCCATGATGCTCCGATCTATATGTTTAGGCATCGGTAGTGTTTGCGCTATATGTGGAATTCGTGATGCCTGATAGACGTTATCAAATTCGGTCCGTTGATGAAGGTCCAATGCACGAAGACAATGATCCACAGTGGCCGAGCGGTTCTAGGCGCTTCAGTCCGGAACCGCGCTGCTGCTACGGTCGCAGGTTCGAATTCTGCATCAGGCATGGATGTATGTGATGTCCTTAGGTGAGTTAGGTTTAATTAGTTCTATCTACGTCTAGGGGACTGATGACCTCAGATGTTAAGTTCCACAGTGCTTAGAGCCATTTGAACCATTTTAACAATGATCCACATTATGAATGAGATTTTCACTCTGCAGCGGAGTGTGCGCTGATATGAAACTTCCTGGCAGATTAAAACTGTGTGCCCGACCGAGACTCGAACTCGGGACCTTCGCCTTTCGCGGGCAAGTTTCAATGATCCACATGTCCAGCCCGGATGTGTTGCAACAGGCTCCGATAGTTAATGGTCGTCTTGCGTGAGACGTCTTCCGTCAAGTCGATACGAAGACAGCGGATTTTATCGCACAGTCTGAGTGGGGCGACGCTTGCAGTTGTCATCCCAGTGCCAATATTCAAAGCCATCGATTTATGTACATTTATACGGCTCCCCGAAGCTTCACCATAAGTGCCTAGCCAATCCAAGGCTCTGCGAATATCATGTTCGTCACGAAGGGTTAACATCAGATCATCAGCATACGCAGTACACCTAGAAACGAAGCCACCAAGAGACAAACCCATGAGGTGTTGTCGCAGCCCGCACAACAAAGGTTCTAATGCTAAAGCGAACAGTATTGTGGATAAGGGGCATCCCTGTCTAACAGACCGGCGAATTTGCAAGATGTTCGACAATCTACCATTGACAAGCACTTTCGATGTTGCGCCACGTAGGAGACGGAGTAGCACCTCGACAAAAGCTCCTGGGTAATACATGTTCTGAAGAACATATGGCTGACGCTATCAAAATGCTTGATTGAAGCCTATCGCAGCCAGAGCTCCCGGTACGCGACGCACCTTAGCGACGGCAATCAAGTCCCTGTTGCGGCACAGGGCGGAGCGGATGTTGTGCGCCCCACCCATCGATGTCTGATCCACTGGTGGGATATGGGATGTCGTACGACGAATTCGAGCTGCCAGTAGACGTGTCAAAATTTTCAAATCACAGTTCAACAAAGTTATTGGTCGGTAATCTGTAATATGTGAACCGCCGCGAGACTTACATATTGGAGTGATGATACCTTCCACAAAGGCAACCGGAAATTGTACCTCTGATGTCATGAGCTCTTGACATATAATAGTCCAATATGGCACCAATAGTCTCTGGAACGTCCTATAAAACCCGAAGGGTAACCCATCCGGTCCTGGTGGCTCATTGGGCGCCCCTTTTCCTACGGCATCCAATACTTCTTCATCGTCGCCGGTACTAGAAGTTCCTATTATAGTTCCGGAGTAAGCGTTGCGTGCGTCAAACCAGCGACATCAGTAATGATCTATAGGTCAGATCTCTTCTCCGCGTACAGTTGAGAATAATGGGGGAAGTGTGCATCGCTTATGTCTCTTTGAATGAGACGTTGGGCTAGCAGGAAACGAACTCGCCGACAAGCTAGCCAAAGAGGTTACCCGCAAACTGACGCTGGAGATCGGCCTCCCGGCAACTGATCTCCGATCAGTGTTGCGCCGTCGGGTCTTTGGGATGTGGGCAGACTAATGGCGCACTCTGTCTGTACCCAACAAGCTGCGGCGGATAAAGGAGACCACGAGTGTGTGGGGTTCCTCCATGCGGGCCTCTCGCAGGGATTCTGTTGTTCTCTGTAGGCTCCGCATTGGTCACTCTTGGCTGACGCATGGTCATCTGCTGCGTCGGGAGGACGCCCCTAATTGTCGCTGTGGTGCAAACATGACGGTGGCCCATATGTTGTTGGAATGTCCTCTTTTAACCGCCCTCAGGCGAACTTTTAATCTCGTAGGTGATTTATCATCTCTTTTAGGTGACGATGTCTCTATGGTAGATCGGGTTTTAAGTTTTCTTCGTGCAAGCGGCTTTTATAGAGCCATCTAATTTTATTGCATCACCCTCTTTTGTGCTGTATATTTTACTTAGTTTTGTGTTGTAATTCGACTCCACCCTAATCTTTTAGGCTGGAGGTTTTAATGAGTTGCAGAGTGGCTGGCTCATCCTTTTATTTTCGTGATCAGCCAGCCACGGTCCTCTGCTGTACAGTTTTAATTCTTTCTGCCTTTCTTCTATATGTTGGTTTTGTTGTTGTGCTCCATTTTCCCTGATGCCTTACCATTGATCTTGGGGCTTTTCTTCTCACGGAATTTTGTTTTGCTTAGCCTCACTGGTGGATGGTTTCAATATGCTCTGTGTGTTTATGAAACAAGGGACCGATGACCTTTGTAGTTTGGTCCCTTTAATCTTTAAACCAACCAACCAATCTTTGAATGAGGTGACGGACGCCATCTTCTGTCGTCATCTCACAGATTAATGCCCTGTGTCTGCGGTTTTTTTTCCATCCTATATGGTACATGGAGTGTCATTCGTTGACGATTCCGATCGTCTGTTGTGTACGAATAATGGTCCCTTCCAGGTGTTGACGCGTTAAATTCAGAATCTTCGCTTTTGCTCGGTTGACAGTCATCTGGCGTTCCGGTGATGGGGGCATAACAGAACACTCCCTGAGAATGACGTAGTAGAACTCTGTAGAGCTGTGCCTGTATGCTGCAGCTTCCCTACTAAAAGTCTTCAATGTATGTCGTAAGCTCGGCTTGGCTCAGTCCAGCCACCACTCTAAAGCAGATGTATACGCTCCTCGTCGTCGTAGGCACAGTCTCCATGTGTCTCCCACTGCCGCTTGACAAACCGGTGAAGCCAGGTGAGCGGTGTTAAGTTTCCTCGGGCTGCGGCTTCGCTACACGTGTTGGCGTCGAAGCGTAGTGGTACAGATGTAAGCAGTGTGGTCAGTAAATGCTGTTGGCCACAGCTCGGCTGCCGTGACCGCATCCCTGAGAGAATGGGATGTGTATATCCTATCAATCCAGCTAGACGAATGTTCCGTAAAGTGCGTGAAACCCTGTCAGCATAGATGATGTTCCAAGTGTCTACAAACCCTAGCTCAAGAATGACAGCGCCGAGTGCTGGGCATGGTGAATGCTGTGGAATTTGATCCTTGGAAGATTGTGTAAAATGAAAATCGCCCCCGATCACCATATCAGCTATCCTGCCTTGGCATAATAGTGTTAATTCCTCAGTAAAGAAGAGTGAACGTTCATGCCTCTTGCTGGTACCGGACGGTGCTTAAACTTTGACGAGGTATGTACCTTGGACCGTAAGAGCCATGCCCCTGGCATTCGGTAGGTAACGTATATCAGTGGCTATTAACCTTTCTTTGAGAAGTATTGCTACACCACTGCCCGTAACCGACGCGTGTGATGTGCATGTCATGTATCCGGTGATGTCCTCGAAGCCTAGAACGTATATCTCTTGCAATAAGGCCACATCAATGTCTAGCGCATATAGTGGGTCGCGTAGCAATGACAGCTTCTCGCGTGACCGGATGGTATTAACGTTCTACATCTATATCTACATTTATACTCCGCAAGCCACCCAACGGTGTGTGGCGGAGGGCACTTTACGTGCCACTGTCATTACCTCCCTTTCCTGTTCCAGTCGCGTATGGTTCGCGGGAAGAACGACTGCCGGAAAACCTCCGTGCGCTTTCGAATCTCTCTGATTTTACATTCGTGATCTCCACGGAAGGTATAAGTAGGGGGAAGTAATATTTCGATACCTCATCCAGAAACGCACCCTCTCGAAACCTGGACAGCAAGCTACACCGCGATGCAGAGCGCCTCTCTTGCAGAGTCTGACACTTCAGTTTGCTAAACATCTCCGTAACGGTGTCACACTTACCAAATAACCCTGTGACGAAACGCGCCGCTCTTCTTTGGATCTTCTCTATCTTCTCTGTCAACCTGACCTGGTACGGATCCCACACTAATGAGCAATACTCAAGTATAGGTCGAACGAGTGTTTTGTAAGCCACCTCCTTTGTTGATGGACTACATTTTCTAAGGACTCTCCCAATGAATCTCAACCTGGCACCCGCCTTACCAACAATTAATTTTATATGATCATTTGACTTCAAATCGTTCCGTGCGCATACTCCCAGATATTTTACAGAAGTAACTGCTACCAGTGTTTGTTCCGCTATCATATAACCATACAATAAACGATCCTTCTTTCTATGTATTCGCAATACATTACATTTGTCTAGGTTAAGGGTCAGTTTCCTCTCGCTGCACCAAGTGCCTATCCGCTGCAGATCTTCCTGCATTTCACTGCAATTTTCTAATGCTGCAACTTCTCTGTATACTACAGCATCATCCGCGAAAAGCCGCATGGAACTTCCGACACTATCTACTAGGTCGTCGCCAATCGATGTGACTGTCGTTCGCCGTCGAAGGCAGCGGCAGTCAACGACGTTTCTATTACCATGCTGTCCGCAGGAGTTGGGGAGGACTACGTAACTCCCCCTCTTCCGTATGTGATGTGCCCGTCAAAGAGTCGTCTTCCACGTCGTCCGCCCACGAGTTACTAGGGAGAGTCTGCCGGAGTGGTTCGTCGGCTACCAAAGAGGCCCTTGTGATTCCTCGCGGCTGCGACGGTGTTTCATCGCCCCCTCCATCTCCGCACGGCTGTCCAGTAGAAGAAAAGTCCGTCGTCTCAGTTCTGAAAGAGTGAGCAGTGTCGGTCGACGTCTCCGGAGCAGGGACATCCACGACACTGTCGAACTTAGTTCAATCATTTCTATCTGTCCGCAAGAGACAGTGATCAGAAGGCGACCGTTGCCGTTTCTTGTGCTTGCGGGGCGAACACTTCTTCTGGACTTGCGTCTCCGTGTCAGAATGTGAGTTTAGATCCGACTCCTCTGAGCCTTCAGAGCCGAAAGCTCGGGTACGCACGACTCCTGCACGAACATCCATCCGCTCGTTGTGCGGTGGTAGTTGCTGTTCGGGTTTATCTGTCTACTTCGTCTGCATAGAGCGGACGGTATGTGCCTCATCAATAACATGTCCGTCTGTCTGCGGTAGCAACCGTGCCCCATCCTCACCGCCCGACGTCGCAGGTGCCGCCACGTATGCGCCAGACGTCGTAGGTGCCGTCACTTTTGCATAAGTAATGGGTAAAATCGATGGATAAACATGTTGTACCGCTTCTCCTAGTGGAATCTGGGTGATACGCCGCTGCAGACAATCAGAGCGAACATGACCCTCCTGTCCACATCCTGAGCATGTGCGCGGCTGTCCATCGTGCATGATAATTGCACGACAACTGTCAATGTTTAAGTATGAAGGAACATGGCCGGCCGGAGTGGCCAAGCGGTTCTATGCGCTACAGTCTGGAACCGCACGACTGCTACGGCCGCAGGTTCGAATCCTGCCTCGGCCATGGATGTGGTTAGTTAGGTTTGTGTAGTTCTAAGTTCTAGGGGACTGATGACCTCAGATGTTAAGTCCCATAGTGCTCAGAGCCATTTGAACCATTTTTTGAGCATGCTTCGTTAGCTCGATTTTGACCTTGTTACTCCGTTGAATCCGGGATATGTTGTAAAAGTCTAACACTTACAAGCCACGTGGCTAATGACAGTCCCGTACGGCTTAAGAGCGGAGATAACGGACTCGGCGGGTACCTCAAAAGGTAGCTCGTATACCCGAAAGATCCTCATGCCTAAGCCTGCATGTTCAACGGTAACATCGTCGATATGTCCATCTGAGTGCCTAAACTGCGGTTTGCCTGCAGCGGCGGTAACCACCTTTGTGCACGCTTCTTCGTTAATCATCTTGACATTGACTATACTGGCCGTGATCGAAAAGTGAATACCATTTATGCCCTGTGGATCTAGACGTAGTCCATCATGCAAGACGTTTTCTACCTCATATGCTTGCGGTCTAGAATATTCGGTTGGAACGTAATGTTGATAGTGTTCTTCATAAAGGAGTTCGCCATGTCACTGCAGTGAGCTTGTAATAAGCGTCTCGCGTTCTCGCGAAATTAACAAACTCGCGTACGACACTTGACGGACTGGACGGCAAGCACGCGTCCTCGGCGCTCCGTCGCTGACGTCCAACTGACTGAAGCACAATGACTTCCTTCGCAGGCTCTTTCGCACAGATACATAAGACATATAACACACGCATAAAACTTGTCTTGAGATTTTCTCGAAATTGTCAGGACCTTACTAATTGCACATTATTTTGTTTTAATGGCCTACTAAGCGTGTACTAAGTTCAAAGTAAATCCGTGATCCCAACGTAGTGGCCGCCTCTTATAAGTTATGAAGGACGTCGTCTTCATAGTCGAGATGCAGTGTTTTCGCGGAGCACCACAGTCAACCCTCCTACATCTACATCTACATACATACTCCGCAATCCACCATACGGTGCGTGGCGGAGGGTACCTCGTACCACAACTAGCATCTTCTCTCCCTGTTCCATTCCCAAACATAACGAGGGAAAAATGACTGCCTATATGCCTCTGTACGAGCCCTAATCTTTCTTATCTTTTCTTTGTGGTCTTTCCGCGAAATATAAGTTCAAATGGTTCAAATGGCTCAGAGCACTATGGGACTTAACATCTATGGTCATCAGTCCCCTAGAACTTAGAACTACTTAAACCTAACTAACCTAAGGACATCACACACATCCATGCTCGAGGCAGGATTCGAACCTGCGACCGTAGCAGTCGCGCGGATCCGGACTGAGCGCCTAGAACCGCTAGACCACCGCGGCCGGCGAAATATAAGTTGGCGGCAGTAAAATTGTACTGCAGTCAGCCCCAAATGCTGATTCTCTAAATTTCCTCAGTAGCCATTCACAAAAAGAACGCCTCCTTTCCTCTAGAGACTCCCACCCGAGTTCCTGAAGCATTTCCGTAACAGTCGCGTGATGATCAAACCTACCGGTAACAAATCTAGTAGCCCGCCTCTGAATTACTTCTATGTCCTCTCTCAATCCGACCTGATAGGGATCCCAAACGCTCGAGCAGTACTCAAGAATAGGTCGTATTAGTGTTTTATAAGCAGTCTCCTTTACAGATGAACCACATCTTCCCAAAATTCTACCAATGAACCGAAGACGACTATCCGCCTTCCCCACGACTGTCATTGCATGCTTGTCCCACTTCATATCGCTCTGCAATGTTACGCCCAAATATTTAATCGACGTGACTGTGTCAAGCGCTACACTACTAATGGAGTATTCAAACATTACGGGATTCTTTTTCCTATTCACCTGCATTAATTTACATACACTCCTGGAAATGGAAAAAAGAACACATTGACACCGGTGTGTCAGACCCACTATACTTGCTCCGGACACTGCGAGAGGGCTGTACAAGCAATGATCACACGCACGGCACAGCGGACACACCAGGAACCGCGGTGTTGGCCGTCGAATGGCGCTAGCTGCGCAGCATTTGTGCACCGCCGCCGTCAGTGTCAGCCAGTTTACCGTGGCATACGGAGCTCCATCGCAGTCTTTAACACTGGTAGCATGCCGCGACAGCGTGGACGTGAACCGTATGTGCAGTTGACGGACTTTGAGCGAGGGCGTATAGTGGGCATGCGGGAGGCCGGGTGGACGTACCGCCGAATTGCTCAACACGTGGGGCGTGAGGTCTCCACAGTACATCGTTGTTGTCGCCAGTGGTCGGCGGAAGGTGCACGTGCCCGTCGACCTGGGACCGGACCGCAGCGACGCACGGATGCACGCCAAGACCGTAGGATCCTACGCAGTGCCGTAGGGGACCGCACCGCCACTTCCCAGCAAATTAGGGACACTGTTGCTCCTGGGGTATCGGCGAGGACCATTCGCAACCGTCTCCATGAAGCTGGGCTACGGTCCCGCACACCGTTAGGCCGTCTTCCGCTCACGCCCCAACATCGTGCAGCCCGCCTCCAGTGGTGTCGCGACAGGCGTGAATGGAGGGACGAATGGAGACGTGTCGTCTTCAGCGATGAGAGTCGCTTCTGCCTTGGTGCCAATGATGGTCGTATGCGTCTTTGGCGCCGTGCAGGTGAGCGCCACAATCAGGACTGCATACGACCGAGGCACACAGGGCCAACACCCGGCATCATGGTGTGGGGAGCGATCTCCTACACTGGCCGTACACCACTGGTGATCGTCGAGGGGACACTGAATAGTGCACGGTACATCCAAACCGTCATCGAACCCATCGTTCTACCATTCCTAGACCGGCAAGGGAACTTGCTGTTCCAACAGGACAATGCACGTCCGCATGTATCCCGTGCCACCCAACGTGCTCTAGAAGGTGTAAGTCAACTACCCTGGCCAGCAAGATCTCCGGATCTGTCCCCCATTGAGCATGTTTGGGACTGGATGAAGCGTCGTCTCACGCGGTCTGCATGTCCAGCACGAACGCTGGTCCAACTGAGGCGCCAGGTGGAAATGGCATGGCAAGCCGTTCCACAGGATTACATCCAGCATCTCTACGATCGTCTCCATGGGAGAATAGCAGCCTGCATTGCTGCGAAAGGTGGATATACACTGTACTAGTGCCGACATTGTGCATGCTCTGTTGCCTGTGTCTATGTGCCTGTGGTTCTGTCAGTGTGATCATGTGATGTATCTGACCCCAGGAATGTGTCAATAAAGTTTCCCCTTCCTGGGACAATGAATTCACGGTGTTCTTATTTCAATTTCCAGGAGTGTATATCTATATTTAGAGTTAACTGCCATTCTTTACACCAATCACAAATCCTGTCCAAGTCATCTTCTATCCTCCTACAGTCACTCAACGACGACACCTTCCTGCACACCACAGCATCATTAGCAAATAGCCGCAGATTGCTATGCACTCAACCCAAAGGTCATTTATGTAGATAGAAAACAACAGCGGACCTACCACACTTCCCTGGGGCACTCCAGATGATACCCTCACCTCCGATGAACACTCACCATCTAGGACAACGTACTGGGTTCTATTACTTAAGAAGTCTTCGAGCCACACACATATTTGGGAACCAATCCCATATGCTCGTACCTTAGTTAGGAGTCTGCAGTGGGGCACTGAGTCAAATGCCTTCCGGAAGTCAAGGAATATGGCATCCGTCTGATACCCTTCATCCATGGTTCGCAAGATATCACGTGAATAAAGGGGGAGTTGCGTTTCGCAAGAGCGATGGTTTCTAAAGCCGTGCTGATGCATGGACAGCAACTTCTCTGTCTAAAGGAAATTCATTATATTCGAACTGAGAATATGTTCGAGAATTCTGCACAAACCGATGTTAAGGATATTGGTCTGTAATTTTGAGAATCTGTCCTTCTACCCTTCTTATTACAGGCGTTCCTGTGCTTTTTTCCAGTTGCTCGGGACTTTGCGTTGGGTAAAAGATTCGCGATAAATGCAAGCTAAGTAAGGATCCAATGCAGTAGAGTACTCTCTGTAAAACCGAATTGGAATCCCATCAGGACCTGGCGATTGATTTATTTTCAACCCATTCAGCTGCTTCACAAATCCCAGGTATGTCTATCACTATATCCTCCATACGGGAATCTGGCGAGACTCAAACGGCGGTATGTTTGTATGATCGTCCTGCGTGAAAGATTTCTCAAATGCTAAATTTAAAATTTCAGCTTTCGTTTTGCTGTCTTCCGTTGCGAGGCCAGACTGATCAGTGAGTGACTGGATGGAAGCCTTCGACCCGCTTACCGATTTTACGCAAGACCAGAATTTCCTTGGGTTTCCAGCAAGATCTTTTGTTAAGGTATGACGGTGGTAGTGGTTGTATGCTTCGCGCATCGCTCTTTTTACAGCAGCACGAATCACTACTAACTTTTGCCTGTCCTCATTCTCCTGATATTTCTTGTACCGCAAGTGCAACTGTCTTTGCTTCCTGAGCATTCCCCTACTTGCGAACGTACGATTTTCGGACGAAACCGGTGTATAACTGACGACAGTATCCGCTTCTCAGATTGTGTGCGTACTATGAACGTGAAACTGAAAGTGATCCGATCCTCAAAAATTTTACATCCAGACGGCACATTTCCGGACATGGTGTCCCCTCCAGAACCATACAAGGATGTAATAGGAATTGTGAAACACCCTTTACATAACACGCGGAAGTTATGTGACGTCACACATCAGCCACGTTGTTCATCAGAGGAGATCAAACGAAATGCTATGAACGTACCCTCCCCTCCCCCCTCCCCTCTTTTCACCTGGCTTGAAGTCCAATCAGTGCTAATCAGGCCACAGGGCCACTACACACTATCATGGTAGCCACACACACTCCAAATGTCAATACAGTCAACGAAGGAAATGCACTAGTGGCACATCATGTATAAACCACATGACTACCTAGATCCACGTCTGCAACTGTTTATACTCTGAAGGTCACCTTAAATTCTGTGGTATGGAAAGTAATGAGGGCCAGTAGAAATGAGATTACCAAAAAACTTATAATGACATAATTTAGTAGTAAACAAATTAAAAACATTTTAATTGAAGAACAGTCGGTTCAGGAAGCTTTTTATTTCAAGAAACTTACACTCAAAACTAGAGACCATGACGTAGACGAAGTGAACGGATTCTGCTACCTTGGAAGCAAAATAACACAACCGGCGAAGCAAGGAGAAGTTAAAAGAGTAGACCAGCACAGACAATGAAGACATTCCTGGCTGATATGGATCATTGGCTGTAATCTGGGAAAGACATTTTTGAGAATGTGAGTGTGGATCTCAGCACTGTAAGGAAGTGAATCATGGACTGTGGAAAATCTGGAAAACAAGAAAATTGATGCGTTTGAGATATGGTCCTATAGAGAACTTGTTGATAATTAAGCGGACTGATAAGGTAACAAATGGGTAGGTTAACCACAGAAGGAGCGTGGAGTGGAACATGTAGAAAACCACTGACAAGAAGGGATGGGATGGTAGGACACGTTTTATGCCATCAAGGAATAACTTCCATGGTACTAGAAGGAGCTGCAGAGGGTAAAAATTTACGGGTAAGACAGAGAATGGAATACATCTAACAAATAATTGAGGAAGAGGTCGATGCAGGAGAGAAATCATGGCGGATCGCATCAAACCACTCAGAAGACTGATGACTCAAAAAATGGAGGGAAGGACATTTTATTACGCCATTTATTACCGTTTTCCTCCACTCCATTCCCACATGGAGCAGGTTACTAATTGCCAACTTTGTCAGAGCCATCCCTATGCATGACTAAATCTTTGTACATCTTATACTCGATTGCAGCCTTACGTTTACGGAAAAAAACGAATCAGTATCCTACGTCTGATCCATAACCACGCTGCTTTCGAGAGGAGGCAAGAGCTTTTCATGTTATTGGTTCAAATGGCTCTGAGCACTATGGGACTTAACTTGTGAGGTCATCAGTCCCCTAGAACTTAGAACTACTTAAACCTAACTAACGAAGGACATCACACACATCCATGCCCGAGGCAGGATTCGAACCTGCGACCGTGGCGGTCGCGCGGTCCAGACTGCAGCGCCTAGATCCGCTCGGCCACGCCGGCCGGCTTTTCATGTTATCATGGGCGTAGCTTTCGTCTCGGTATATCCTACCTGTCTTCTTAAGCACTAAAGGGTCAACCAGAAAACCGATCCAGATGTCAATATTCTCCAAATTACCTCGTCTTTACATTGTCTCATACCCCTTTATTTCCGTCTCCACAAAGTTTTTTTTTTCGTTATCACTTCTGAAAACACTTGCCTATTGGTTCTCGATTTCCAAACCAATTAATTGACACACCAGATCTTATGCTTTCGTTGCTGCTATCACGTCTTCTTGTTAGAATGACATTACAACCCATTCAACAGAAACGTTACGTTATGAGAAACTGATTTACAAAAATGCTAACAAAACTAACATCTTTCGTAGATAATTTCGTTACGTTTTCACTCTTATTAGTTTTGTTTCATGTAAAGATAATTTCTAAGATTGTGTAAACACAACTAAGAGAGGATCGGAAGGCCGTTTGAAAGTAGTGTCTAGTATCACTGACTTCAGAGGCATTAGTTGTCCGTCAAGTGCGCGAGGCCGTGATCATTAGCTGCCGGAGTTCACAGGCAGTCGCATTGAGTCATAGTAGCGCCCAGTTGCGTGTGTTTACGCTAGCGCACGAGTTTGAAGCTGCTCGCAAAACACTTTGATCAAATATTGAAGCAATGAAAGCAAATTGATAGTGTTCATAATTCTGTATTGGATGTTTGACAATCAGCTACTGTGCGAAGCTATTGCGCAAGGAATTAAGTAATAATATTATTAGAACTACAAATTCTCAGATGAGCAGCATGATTAATAATCGTTCACTGCAACATCAGGAAGGATATAAGTAACCAAGTTCTCCTTATCGTGAGTAGTATAGTAGGAAGAATATAAGAGAGGTGTTCAGTAAGTAATGCAACACAGTTTTTTCTCGGGTAATTTGGGTTGAAAAATTGAGGAATTTTGAACATTGTGGACTATTCACGCTTCAGCCCCTATAGCTCCATGAAGTTCCAATAGATGGCGACGCTAAACTTTGCGTCTGTGGAGTGCGTTCTAAGAAGAGAGACTTTATTTTGGCTGAAAATCAGAGCATCGCAGACATTCATAGACGCTTGCAGAATGTATACGGAGACCGGGCAGTGAAAAAAAAAAAGCATACTGAGTCATTCGGTGAAGCGTCCGTCATTACCGCAACAAGGTCGCGGAAACCTGTCCGATCTCCCGTGTGCCGGCAGGCAACACACGGCTGTGACTCCTGCAGTGTTGGAACGTGCGGACACTCTCATTCGAGGTGATCGACGGATCACAACCAAACACCTCGCTACTTAGCTGGGCGTCTCTGTTGGTAGCGCTCACAGTCATCCACCAGTAAGGGTACCCGACGGCGAGTGCCCTATGGGTTTCTCGCAGCCTAACTGAAGACCATAAAGATCTACCATCAGTTTGGCACAATGAAAAATATACTCCATGGGAAACAGTACGCGGATGACGAGAAATTTATTGACGGAGCAAGATCGTTGGCTCCGAAATCGACCAGTAGACAGGTACCCTGTGGCCATACAAGCACCCTCCAAAGGTGGCTTAAGGCCGTCAAATTAAATCAAGATTATGCTGAAAAATATTATCCTATAGCCAAAAGAGTGGGAAATAATATGGTGTATTGGAAACTTGAATAAAACGAACCTTCTTTCATAAAAAAAATGTGTTGCATTAGTTACTGAACTGCCCTCGTATGATGTAAGTAGCTGCCACCTCTGGCAGCAACAATGGCTCGCTCCTGGCTCGTCTTAGGGAGCCGACCTGAGCTTGAATAACAGATACCGGCAGAGCATTCTACGCAGGTTCATGTCTACCCCAGAGTTCATCGATCATAGTGGTCGGTGACTGGCGCTGCGGCAATCTCTTGGCAAACCATGCCCATGGTTTTCAGTGGGTGAGAGATGTCGAGAATGCGCCGATCAGGATAACAGTTGAGCACCGTATCGATACAGGTTAGCGCGGCACAGGCAACAATAGAACTCCCAGTACCTTGTTGAAGGGTTGCGACAGGGAGACCTCGAAAAATAGGGCTTAACACAACAGAAATGTAGAGGCTTCTGTCCAAATTACCGGCTATGTGAACCAGAGTTGATCGTGTTGTGTACCCAGTCATATCCTATGGACACTTAGGACAAGTACTGAGCCCATATGACTATGACGAAAGCAATCTGGAAACGATTGTTCTCCTCGGAACTCCATTCACGGACATGTCCATCTTGATGGCGTGTGCGTAACCGCGATGTCAAAAAGACGACGTGGCGCCATTCTTGTGTCCGTTGTTTTCCTTGGACGCACCACTGTCAGACTGCCTCTCTCTCCTTCCGCGTCAAGGGAAGCCGCAACAATGGTCACCAGGCTGACAGTCCATGAACTCCAAATGTCATCGCACTGCCCTTGTGGATACTTCTCTTGCTGTAACAGCAGTGTTGTGGTCAGTCGAGTAATGCAACATGGTGTAAAGTATGTACATTGAGGGTACTGGGTGATCTGTAACCACGGAAGGTCCGTACGGTGGTTATCGTTGCGTCTTGTGACACGCTGGGAACGCAGATATTTTCTCTAAGCGAGAGGTGCATTGTTTTCTTTATTTGTATGCAGTGAGAGCGACTTATTTTGTATGTGTCATTGTACAGAAGGTGATATTATTATATTGTGAACGTGACTAATGTTGATGCCATTGTATCGAAAACAATCTCGTTATTTTACACTGTAAGAGTGATCTGTTTTGTATGTCATATTCTACTGAAAACCTATACTGAGAAATCTTCATTGGTAGATGGTTGGTAGGAGCTTTGGTTTAGTGACTAGTTGGCAATGTGAATGGTAGTAGATCTATATTTAGATGAGTGCTAATGTAGGTAGCCTTAATTAAATAAGAGAGTTGTTCTCTATATTGCTGCCATGCAGATTATTGCAGATACTAATTTTATTGACATTTTTCAAAAAAATGTTCAAATTTGTCTGAAATCTTATGGGACTTAACTGCTAAGGTCATCAGTCCCTAAGTTTACCCACTACTTAACCTAAATAATGCTAAGGACAAACACACACACCCATGCCCGAGGGAGGAGTCGAACCTCCGCCGGGACCAGCCCCATAGTCCATGACTGCAGCGCTCTAGACCGCTCGGTTAATCCCGCACGGCTCTTCCTTACACGAGGCATCACAACAACGTTTCACCAGGCTTTTAAAATAAACATATATTAATTAGTGCGTTTTACCTCCTCTGCCAAATAGCCAGCAAGTTTACAGAAATGTAAAATTATGCATTTCATAAATAATAAAAATCGTAGTATACTAAGATTTCAGTTTCCATAATAAGACCTTTAAACGGACTCCACTTCGGAGACTTGTGTGTCCTTCCCCTATCCCACTTATCCAACTGGGTACAGGGGATCTACAGTTTAACGTAGAATCTGAACCACCTGTTGGTCCTGGCGACCCCTCACATCGTTGTGAAGGCTAGAACAAAAGCAGACTGAAAATTTCCTTGGTTCAGCCGGGTTTCGATCCTTCACAGTCAACACTGGGTCCGCCCCAGTAGCTGAGTGGTCAGCGTGACGGATTGCCGTCCTCTGGGCCCGGGTTCGATTCCCGGCTGGGTGGAGATTTTCTCCGCTCAGGGACTGGGTGTTGTGTTGTGTTCATCATCATTTCATCCCCATCCGGCGTGCAGGTCGCCCAATGTGGCGCCGAATGTAATAAGACCTGCGATATGGCGGCCGGACCTGCCCCGCGAGGGGCCTCCCGGCCAATGACGCCAAACGCTCATTTCCATTTCCAGTCAACACTGGATCATCAGACTCGACTTGCCATCAATGAGTCTCTTCACCTGGATGTGGCATTTTCAAACAACATTGTGGACTCTCTTCCTCGTTGTTTCGCGTAATGAGTCTACTATCAAAGCTAGAGCGGTTTTACATGATATTAAAGTGATGTCTCCTCGGTGCGACTAATGATTTGTTCGGAATGCTTTTGCATACGTATTACCTTAGCAGCAAGTGTTGCCTGGGTATGTATTCCAGTCATCTATTAGTCCTTCTCCTCCTTCCCCCACTCTGTGTCCATCTCCTTCTCCTCCTTTCTTTGTCTATCCCCTCCTACCCCATCCCCCTGTCCATCTCCTCCTACCCCCCCCCCCCCTGGCTATTCATCGCCTCCTCCCACGCTATCTGTATTCATCTACTCTTCCTCCCTCTCCGTCTGCCCACCTCCTCCTCTCGTCTCTCTGTATAGGCAACTCCCACATCCCTAAATGACGCTTACATCCACAATATATCTTTCCACTCCATAACTAATATGTGTACCAAATTGGACTGAAATCGTTCCAAGGGTTAAGGTGAGCTTTTTTTTTAAAAAAAATGGCTCTGAGCACTATGGGACTTAAAATCTCAGGTCATCAGTCCCCTACAACTTAGAACTACTTAAATCTAACTAACCTTAGGACACCACACACATTCATGCCCGAGGCAGGATTCGAATCTGCGACCGTAGCGGTCGCGCGGCTCCAGACTGTAGCGCCTAGAACCGCTCGGTAACTCTGGCCGGCGTGAGCTTTTTCCCCCAGGCTTTGTCCGTGTGCGCACATGTCAGATATAGTTCAGATGGCACAAAATATTTCACGCGAATTTGCGCACAAATTTCACCTGTACCTTCAGCGAATCGCGCCCTGCAGTTTCATTTTCACTAACCTCAGTATATCTCCAGAACTATACAAATATACACTCCTGGAAATTGAAATAAGAACACCGTGAATTCATTGTCCCAGGAAGGGGAAACTTTATTGACACATTCCTGGGGTCAGATACATCACATGATCACACTGACAGAACCACAGGCACATAGACACAGGCAACAGAGCATGCACAATGTCGGCACTAGTACAGTGTATATCCACCTTTCGCAGCAATGCAGGCTGTTATTCTCCCATGGAGACGATCGTAGAGATGCTGGATGTAGTCCTGTGGAACGGCTTGCCATGCCATTTCCAACTGGCGCCTCAGTTGGACCAGCGTTCGTGCTGGACGTGCAGACCGCATGAGACGACGCTTCATCCAGTCCCAAACATGCTCAATGGGGGACAGATCCGGAGATCTTGCTGGCCAGGGTAGTTGACTTACACCTTCTAGAGCACGTTGGGTGGCTCGGGATACATGCGGACGTGCATTGTCCTGTTGGAACAGCAAGTTCCTTTGCCGGTCTAGGAATGGTAGAACGATGGGTTCGATGACGGTTTGGATGTACCGTGCACTATTCAGTGTCCCCTCGACGATCACCAGTGGTGTACGGCCAGTGTAGGAGATCGCTCCCCACACCATGATGCCGGGTGTTGGCCCTGTGTGCCTCGGTCGTATGCAGTCCTGATTGTGGCGCTCACCTGCACGGCGCCAAACACGCATACGACCATCATTGGCACCAAGGCAGAAGCGACTGTCATCGCTGAAGACGACACGTCTCCATTCGTCCCTCCATTCACGCCTGTCGCGACACCACTGGAGGCGGGCTGCACGATGTTGGGGCGTGAGCGGAAGACGGCCTAACGGTGTGCGGGACCGTAGCCCAGCTTCATGGAGACGGTTGCGAATGATCCTCGCCGATACCCCAGGAGCAACAGTGTCCCTAATTTGCTGGGAAGTGGCGGTGCGGTCCCCTACGGCACTGCGTAGGATCCTACGGTCTTGGCGTGCATCCGTGCGTCGCTGCGGTCCGGTCCCAGGTCGACGGGCACGTGCACCTTCCGCCGACCACTGGCGACAACATCGATGTACTGTGGAGACCTCACGCCCCACGTGTTGAGCAATTCGGCGGTACGTCCACCCGGCCTCCCGCATGCCCACTATACGCCCTCGCTCAAAGTCCGTCAACTGCACATACGGTTCACGTCCACGCTGTCGCGGCATGCTACCAGTGTTAAAGACTGCGATGGAGCTCCGTATTCCACGGCAAACTGGCTGACACTGACGGCGGCGGTGCACAAATGCTGCGCAGCTAGCGGCATTCGACGGCCAACACCGCGGTTCCTGGTGTGTCCGCTGTGCAGTGCGTGTGATCATTGCTTGTACAGCCCTCTCGCAGTGTCCGGAGCAAGTATGGTGGGTCTGACACACCGGTGTCAATGTGTTCTTTTTTTCCATTTCCAGGAGTGTATTTTGTCGGTACATTCAGCGGCATATATAAATACTGTATGCGAAATTTGTTGCGAACGGAGTTGGTAGTAAAGAAGTAATAAATTCAAACGGCATGCATGGTACGGCAGTTTTCACGAGTTTCAGTGTTTATGACGTCATATCTCCTGAACTATGTGTTGTATAGTGATATAATTTTGCTGGTGTATTCAGCGGTGTATGTGAATGCTGTGTACAAAAGTGTTGAGAATAGAGCTAGTAACAATATATTAAAACGTCGTTCGTCATGCGGCAGTTTTACTGCGTGAACAGCAAAAATGTAGTAAGCGATCACTTTTTCCTTTCATCACTATGTTGGGGGTTATCACTGAGAAGAACTTTGGCAAACGTTTGAAACTTTGCATAATGTTCCTTGGAAGTCTCTAAGTACTCTCAGCCTCAAATGTTGGACAAGTAAAGTACGGTTATTTGTGCGTCGTGGGCTTCACTGTTTTCTCATCCGTATCCTCCACAATCAACCGCACTATTAGGTATATGGTTCCTATCTCACTGCGATTCTTTTGATACAATGAATAATATGTTTAGGAGATGTGGAAAATACGTACAAACATGCAATGAAGCGCCAAAGAAATTCGTATTGGTATGCGATTTCAAATACAGAGGTACGTAAACAGGCAGAATACGGAGCTGCGGTCGTCAACGGCTGTATAAGACAACAAGTGTCAGGAGCAGTTGTTAGATCGGTTACTGCTGCTACAATGATAGGTTATCAAGATTTAAGTGAGTTTGAACCTGGTGTTACAGTCGGCGCACGAGCGATGGGACACAGCATCTCCGAGGTAGCGATGAAGTGGGGATTTTCCCGTACGACCACTTCACGAGTGTACCGTGAATGTTAGGAATCCGGCAAAACATCAAACCTCAGACATCGCTGCGGCCGGCCGAAGTGGCCGTGCGGTTCTGGGCGCTGCAGTCCGGAACCGCGAGACCGCTACGGTCGCAGGTTCGAATCCTGCCTCGGGCATGGATGTGTGTGATGTCCTCAGGTTAGTTAGGTTTAACTAGTTCTAAGTTCTAGGGGACTAATGACTTAAGCAGTTGAGTCCCATAGTACTCAGAGCCATTTGAACATCGCTGCGGCTGGAAAAAGATCCTGCAAGACCGGGACCAAAGATTACTGAAGAAAATCGTTCAACGTGACAAAACTGCAAGCCTTCCACAAATTGCTGCAGATTTCAGTGGTGGGCCATCAACAAGTGTCAACGTGCGAACCATTCAACGAAACATCATCGATATGGGCTTTCGGAGCCGAAGGCCCACTCGTGTACCCATGATGACTGCACGACACAAAGCTTTACACATCGCCTGGGCCCGTCAACCCAGACGTTGGACTGTTGACGACCGGAAACATGTTGTGTCGTCGAACGAGTCTCGTTTCAAATTGCACCGAGCGGATGAACGTTTAATGGTATGGAGACAACCTCATGAATCAATGGACCCTGCACGTCATCAGCGGACTGTTCAAGCTGGTGGAGACACTGAAATGGTGTGGGGCGTGTGCAGTTGGAGTGATGTTGGACCCCTGATACGTCTATACACGACTCTGACAGGTGACACGTACGTAAGCATCCTGTCTGATCGCCTGCATCCATTCATGTGCATTTTGCATTCCGACGGACTTGGGCAGTTCTAGCAGGACAATGCGACACCAGACACGTCCAGAATTGCTACAGAGTGGCTTTAGGAACACTCTTCTTGGTTTAAACACTTCTGCTGTTCACCAAACTCCCCAGACATGAACGTTACTGAGCACATCTGGGATGCCTTTCAACGTGCTGTTCAGGAGAGATCTTTGCCCCCTCGTACTCTTACGGATATATGTACAGCCCTGCAGGATTAATGGTATCGATTCCTTCCAGCACTTTTCAGACATTAGTCGAGTCCATGCCACGTCGTGCTGCGGCACTTCTCCGTGCTGGCGGGGGCCCTATTCGATATTAGGGGTACGAATTTCTTTAGTTCATCAGTGTATGTGCTTCCACAGCATAGAGTATATTTATTACTTTGTCATAAAGAGAATGCAGTCTATACCATTTTAAGTTGATTAATTGACTCCTCATAATTAATAATCCTTGTGGCATAACACGTGCTTCGACATATGGCATAGGATAGCACATGTTATAGTATTTGTTCTCCGCTCTTTCCAAAACTGTACATACCTGATCCCCGCCTTGACATAACTTAACACTCCCACTGGAAATATTTTGAAAATATTTACTTTCTGGGGTTGAAAATGTAATAATACTTCCAGATAACGCACTTTTACAATAATCCACAGACACATATAAACTTCAGTAGACTTCTTTCTCTGGATGACACGCTGTGGCCTAGTGCTTCTAGGTGCTTGAGTCCTAAGATATTGTTGTCGTGCTTCGCAGCGCACGGATTGACTAGTGGCAGTTTTGAAGCCAGTGTAGGAGCCCGCCTGCTGTGGTGCGTACGTGTGTTGGGCGAGAGGTCGTCGCCGAGCTGCCGTACTGCTGTGTCCGCCAGCAGCGACACAGGATTTGGTATTGAGTTGACATTTTTATAATTTGCAACGCGCTTGTTAATTTAAAGAAAAGGGTTTGTGTATGTGCGTAGTAGCAGACGGTAATTTTGATAATGATAGGAGTTGAATTCTTAAGGGAAACCATTGTTAGATTAAGTATTGATTTTTGTCATTGATTTCTTTTGTATTTGTCAGGGAATTGTTTCACTATGTATTTAATTGAGAAGTATTTCAGTCTGTCTCAAGAGTTTGATTAATTTGTAATATTGCTTTAATGCCACTGGAGGCAGATTTACATACGAAGCGATTATTCAAAGAGCTTCTAGAGTTTTGTTAATTGAATGAGAAAGAATCGCTTTCAGAATATAGTTTTCTAAAAAATCGAGTTTATATTTGACCAAACCCTTTCTCTTTAGTTATATGTTGTTGTAGTAAGCAGAAGCAGCCGCAGCAACAGCAGGAGCCGCCATACAGAACATGCATTGCACTCAGCATGAATAATAGGTTTTTTTATGTTTTTGTTAAATAATGGAACGCAGCAGATCAAGCAGTGGCAGCAGAAAGACCAAGTAAGTTATTTGTTGCGCACAGGACCAATTTTAAAAAAAATAAAGGTTAGGCGATCTCTGTAATAGTAAAGTTAACAAGAGTACAAGCACGAGAATGTCAGTAGAAAACAAGAGATAAGAAGAAAGAGCTCGCGACTTTCAGTGGATGTGTGTGATGTCTTTAGGCTAGTTAGGTTTAAGTAGTTCTACGTCAAGGGGACAGTTGACCTCAGATGTTACGTCCCATAGTGCTTAGAGCCATCTGAACCATTTTTTAAAACGCACAGTGTCACTGTCCGTCCGCAGCCTTTAGCCGTATGACTCCATATGTTTCCTCGTCAGCTCCTATGATAATACTGTAGATAACAGGAGACAGTGCACTAGTCAGAAGCTCCGATTTTCGCTCCTGTCTACCGGATCCAATAACTAACAGTGGCTCTGTGGAATGACCGAACCCCTCTTGTTGGCCTCGACAGAACGACTTTTACTCGTTCGCTCTTAACGATAGTAGCGGAGATAGCCTGACGGGGCGCACTAGTCGCAACTCTGACATATTCGCCGGGTAACCAGATCCTTTGATCAACTCTAGCTTGTCCAGTGCGCTTCAGCCAATAAGTAATAAACTACGAGGTAGTTAAAAACCAGCGTTACATCAGCGATCGATGAAAATTTAAACGTTAATCCGTATAAATGACGAATGTGCTTCAGTGGATGATGATCAACTTTCGTTTAGTCTTATACCGCAAATATAAAGCAGACTGAAATGAACTGACACGCTTGGCATAACAGTAAAAATAATTCGTCGCGGGGATTTATCTCTACCTCTTGGATGCAGGAAGCAGGATGCGGGCAAGTGTCAGGCAGGAACTGTGGCCTGCGTTTTCGCTTCTGTCAGCGTCTGTCAGTATGCAGGAAGGACATGACGACCACAGCACGCACTGGGCCGCCACTGCTGCTGCTGCTGCTTCTCTCAGCTCTCGCCGCCACGCGGGGTACGTTAATTAACAAACTACCTAACATAGATTCCGCTTAAACGACGAGTGTCGTGAGATCACAGTTGCTGCCTGGAAATACGCTGACGGAAAGAAAATCTCGACACCAAGAAGGAGTTTTGCGACACGAATGAAAGTTGATAGGCGTGCTTCTACATCTGGAAAAAGGTGTCTATTAAAATTTCGAGCAAGTCG
Organism: Schistocerca serialis cubense; assembly: GCF_023864345.2. Lineage (NCBI taxonomy): Eukaryota > Metazoa > Arthropoda > Insecta > Orthoptera > Acrididae > Schistocerca > Schistocerca serialis. Next base: position 473,480,995 of record NC_064639.1, on the reverse strand, counting down.
TATAAGAATGGCACTATGAGGATGCAAGTCACGTTTGCTTTAAATACACGCTCTTAAGCTGTTTGCTGTTGGACGTGGTGAGTTGATGTTAGTCAAGAATGCCTTTAAGGCGACAAAGATGCCATTATCAACACTTCACTGAGTTTGAAAGAGATCGTGTAATAGGACTACGAGAAGCTGGATGTTCCTTCTGTGATATTGCAGAAAGACTTGGCGGGAAAGTAGCTACTGTACATGATGGCTGGCAGCGATGATCAGGGGAATGTACAGTCACAAGACGACAGCCACGTGGCACTACCGAGAGGGAAGCCCACCGTGTTCTGTGTGTAGCTCTATGGCGTCGTACTGCGTCTGCAGCAGCAATTTAAGCAGCAGTTAGCACCAAAGTGACGCAATGAACTGATACAGATCGATTACTTCAAGGACAGTAGCGTGCTTCTCACTGACGCCAAACCACCGCCACCTAGGAGGGCAGGGTGGAGATCTGGTGTGTTTTCTGATGAAGGTTTGTTTTGCCTCTGTGTCAATGATGGCCTTGTGTTGGTTAGCAGGATGCCACTTGAGGGCTTCCAAACACCCTGTCTGCCCCTGTCTGCGTGTTAGGCAGACTGGACCGCCACCTGGAGTTAAGGTCTGAGGTGCGATTTCGTATGGCAGCAGAAACGCTGTCGTAATTGACCCACGCACCATGACCTCATATTTGTACGTCACTCTGATGATTCCATCCGTTGTGTTGCCATTCATGAACAGATTCCAAGAACTGTTTTCCTACAGGACAACACTCACCCAAATACCGCTGTTGTAAACCAAACGTGCTCTACAGGGTGTTAACATGTTGCCCTGGCCTGCTCGACCACCAGATCCGTCACCAATCGAGCACGTGTGGGAAATCATCAGATGTATCATTCAGTATCGTTCACAACCAGCATTAACTGCCCCTGTATTGACCGACCAAGTGCACCATAAATGGAACTCCATGCTTCAAACTGACATCCGAGGCCTGTAAGATACAAAGTATATACGTTTTCATGCTTTCATTCAACATTCTGGCGGTTACACCGGTTATTAATGCACTAGCATTTCACATTTTCAGTGGCTTACCCCACGCTTGCATGAAACTGTGATATTGCAATGTTAGTTAGGGAAATATATTCTCGAGATTTCATTACTCTACATTAATTATTTTTAGGTGTTGCGATTTTTTGGCCGTCTGTGTAATTTAACACTTTTGCGCCATTATTCTTCGAGTCGCTCGTAATCTTTTCAGCTCTACATGCCAGGGCTTAATTTCGTCCGGAACGGCGTTCTGGCACCGATCAATCCTTTCCTTTTTTTTTTTTTTTTGAGCTTGTAGGAACAAGTCGGTAACGGAGATTTAAAGCAGTACACGTGTATTAAATTCAAACGTAACTATAATTTGCCCCTATGCCGGCACTGCGAACGTGACCGTGGGTGACCAACGGGATGCAACGGGCAGGGACGTGATAAAAAGTAATGTGTAACTAATGTAGCTAATGAAATATTTCAGTCAGAGAGTTAAAGTCTCCAGAAAAGTCTTGGTGAGCTTTTCTAAAACCTAGGAGTACACGTGTACACCCGAAAATTCCGCTTCACACAACAGATACAGTGCAACTCTTTGAATGTAGCGGCTGGCAGCAGTTGAAAATATGACGTCATAGTCGCGAAGACTGCCGACTTGTGGGGATATTTATCGAGCAGAACAAGGAAGCAAAGTGACCGTACTCCGCGATACGGGGAAAGACGGTAGCGACTGTTTTTTATATTAAGTTTTGTGTTTTTGTTATTTGGATTATAAGAAATTATGTTATAAAAACATGAATTTCAGAACAAAATTTTGTAAAAAATTATTTCTCATTGTAAATTTTATCACAAGTTTTCAAAACTCGAAACTTATGATTTTTATGGCTGCGTTGCGTATGGGTGGGGGTGGGGGGTGGGGGGGGGGTATAGTTGATGAGGTTCGTTCCGACTATTAAAATTTCGTAAAAGCAATAATGGAAGCCCCATTAACATGTACCTTCCTTTGTCGTCTATTCTGTCCTGCATTTCTCGTTATTTATTTGTCCTCTTAACTTGAATATTCTTCGGCAGCACTATGTGAAAAGTGATCCCTGTTTTCTCTCCTACGGTTTTGCAGTGGTACACGGTTCTGAAGCTCCTGTGCAACAGAGCTAAGGTTTCAGGGCACCTCTTCCTCATATCAATACCAGTACCTAATAAAAGTAGATATCTTTTCACGTAAATAGTTTCTTCGCCTGTGACAGTCTGCTTTTGACATCTTTCTTCTATCCTTCAATCTTTTTTGTTTTTTTTTCTTTATTGTGATTTTTATCACCTTACACAAGGCGGGCTGTCAGCAGCTGAGATCGCCGCTCTTCAGCCTTGAGATTTACAATAAGGAATAAATAGAGGGGACACAGAGAATACAATCAAAAATGGCGGGCAAAACAATGTAGACACCAAAAAACAAAAAACACGGAGCCGTTCACGCCTGACGAGAAAACATCACTGACACTAGTTGACACGGCGCACAAAACAGGGATGATGGCGATGGTACACGTGAACAGTGGCGGCGTTTCGGCGAACAAACACTAAACACAAACGAAGGCACACACACGAGACACTAATGGCGATGACCTCCGGCGCGCGAATGTTCACTGTGCGTGTGCGAGTCCGGGGACGTGCCAAGAGAGGAGGAGGAGGAAGGGGAGTGGGGGAGCGTGAGGGGGGGAGCAGAGATGCCACGGGCTGGGGAGTAGGGGGAGGGAGGAAGGGGGAGGGGAAGCCCGGGGGAAGAAGGGTGGAGGGACGGGATGGGGGAAAAGGAAAGAGAAGGGAAGGGAAGAGAAGGGAGAGAGGGTGCCAAAGGAAAGGACACCGGAAGTGGGGGGGCAGGGTCAAAGTTGATAGAAGGGGTAGATGGAGGGGAGGAGGACATCATCAGGGAGGGGGAGCTGGTGGAAGCCACCTTGGGAGAGGGTAAGGAGGGTTGAGAGATGGAGACCGGGTGGGATGTGAGAAGACAGGCGCGGCAGCGGGCGGGGGTGGGAGAGGATTGGGGAGACGAGCGGGTGAGGAGGATCGAGTTTACGGGAGGTGTACAGGATCCATATCCTTTCAAGGAAAAGGAGGAGGTGGGGGAAGGGGATGAGATCGTACAGGATCCGCGTGGGGGAGGGGAGACGGATGCGATAGGCGAGGCGGAGAGCATGACGTTCAAGGATTTGGAGGGATTTATAAAAGGTAGGGGGGGGGGGGGGCAGAGATCCAAGCCGGATGGGCATAACAAAGGATAGGGTGGATGAGGGATTTATAGGTGTGGAGGATGGTGGAGGGTTCCAGACCCCACGTACGGCCGGAGAGGAGCTTAAGGAGACTGAGTCGGGAGCGTGCCTTGGCTTGGATATCCTTCAATCATCCTCACTTCCTATATAGGGGAATACCATGACTTCTTCCCTCAGTGTGTCATTCCTAACGTTGAAGTTAAACAAGCCAAGTTATCCTTGCTACTAGTTTCCATTGTCTTTGTCTTCGCTTTTTTACCCTCAACACATATTCTGTGCATTGTGTTTTAATGTTTGCTATTTGTTCTTGCCAACAAGTCTTAGTTACTTTCTGCCAGGTCTACACTATCTCATCTAAAATATACGGATACCTATGTAAAGCAGAATTGACCACTAGATGCCACTAGTGGCAGACTCGCCAGTATAAAAGGAGGCGGGGAGCGCTGTGTTGTCAATAGCAGCAGAATGAGTCGTTCAGAAGGACACAGTTAAAAAACGTGGACTACTTCCTGGATGTCACATGACTAACAATCCATGCGAGACATGATCTGAATAAACAAGACCGCTGCGACTGTTACAAATCTTTATTGGAGAACAAAATAGTAACAGAAAAAGTAGCGTGTCCATTGGAGACATTTCAACCCTTCTAAAGACGCCCAAATCGACTGTTGGTGTTGTGATCGTGAAATGGAAACGTGAAAGAACAAACGCAGCTAAACCAAGGCCAACCTTAAATACTGACGGACGGGAACCGTTGAACAATCAGGAGGGTGGTTGTAAGAAATCACATGAAATCAGTGGAAGCAATCACTCCTAAGTTGCAAAGTGCTTTCAGCAGTCCAGCTAGCACAGTGATTGTGCACAGGGAGCTAAACAGGAAGGGGTACAATGATCAAGCAGTTCCTCATAGGCAACACATTTCTGTACCCAATGGTAAGTGACGCTCGAGATGGTGTAAAGAAAGACACCACTGGACAATGGATAACTGGAAACGAATGATCTGCAGTGATCCATCACGGTATTTCCTGAGGGAATCCGATGGAAGGGTTCGGGTTTGATGACTGGTTGGAGGGCGTTGCTTGCCGTTGTGCTTGCAAGTACCAAAAATATCTGGAACTGAGCTGCGGAACACTGACGTGTTTACGGGCTTAGTTCCAATTTTTTTCTTTATTGAGTTTCGATTTCCCCCCCCCCCCCCCCCCCAAGGGGGCAGGCTCGCAGCAGATTAGTATGCCGCTCTTCAGCCTACAGAATTTGTTTTAAAAAAATGGCTCTGAGCACTATGGGACATAACACATATGGTTATCAGTCCCCTAGAACTTAGAACTACTTAAACCTAACTAACCTAAGGACAGCACACAACACCCAGTCATCACGAGGCAGAGAAGAATTTGTTTTAAAAAGAGGAAGATAATAAATAATAAAACAGGCGATAAAATCGGAGATTAAATGGTAACATGGTGGAAAAAATCTTGGAACTTAAAACATAGAAACAAAGGGATAATGATGCTAATAAAATACATATGAAGCAGACAGGTAAAATAATAGACAATCAAAAAAAAAAACGGCGACAGTCTGGTTTCTGATCGCAAGAGACATAAAATTCACATCCAGCGACAGCATGATTTCTGTTCGCAACACTTTGGAAAGACGAACAACACTGAACATTCACTTGAACACTGCACTGAAAAGTTGGCAAATATGGACATACCACAGCCGAGAGCAGGTGGGGGGGAACCTGGACAGATGATGGGAAAATAAAAAGGGGGTAAGGAGAGGAAAAACGAAGGGGTCGAAGGGGGGGGGGGGGGGGGAAGGAGCCGATGGAGGTCGAGGACCTATAAGAGGGGGGGGGGGGGGGAGGTGCTGGGCAGACGCAACAGGGAGCTAGTAGGTCCAATTAGCATTTACGGTATAAATTACGACAGAAGTAAAAACATTTGCCGAATGCACATCATACAGACGTTTATGTACAAACACAGTTGTTACGTTATTTATTTATGAATTTTGCACACGCAAGACTTCGCCAAGATACTTAAAGGCCGGCCCACATGCAACTAACAGTCTGCGCAGATATCTGCGCGTGAAACAAATCTCTGGAAATGTGTGTCCACACGCCACAGTTTCAGTCTACTGTTGGCCCGCTATCTTTCGGTCTGGGAAAGAACTTCCAGCGGCAAGCGGCTACCATCTCTCAAAGGACATTGTTGTTGAAGGATCACTTGGTGTTGAGCATTTTCACAAAATAGTAACAGAAAAAGTGAAACTTTATATATGTTTAGAAAATAGAATCGCCAAGGCCACAATTACAATGCGCTTATTTGCTTAAAAAGTGCAAAACATCCACTCTCATGCCCACAGGCTTCCATAGGTGGCCGGGGTCGGGAGGGGGGGGGGGGCGATTAGGAGGGAGTTCATGCGCCCCCCTGTGCGTTGGTATCTCTATATACTGAGTGGGATAACCATCAATTCTCTGGGATGAAATAAGTTTTATGTCTTATCCACAAAATTTAGTATTTATCGGTTGAAATGTCTCGAAAATGAGCAACACATTTCTAGCAATTTTAGAGCCTTGCCCTCGCCTACCCCCTGCCCCCCCTGCCCCCACCTCCGTCACGCGGAAAAATTTCTCCGGACGCCTATGCACGCAGTTTTTTGTGGTCCTCGTACCACACCGTACGTCAGTGCCGTCACGGAGACCAGCCCCGAGTTAATAGAGTGCTCTATAATTCTTGCTGACAAACGCAACAATTAGAAGGATATGTGCAAGACCCACCCACGGCTCACAAAGAGTCGTACGTGGCAGAATGTGTATGCCTTATCCAGTATGTGCGCCACCATTTACGGGACTTGTGTTGTCAGCCTGCAGTCTAAAATTGTAGAGGCCTCTTACGATAGAAGATACTCCCACTCAGCCCTTTGTGTTCCATTTCTCATACGTATACTTTACTACTGACGGTCATAACTATGTTAACTTCCCGTCAGATGACTGTATAGTAGGCCGAGTATCAAACACAGGACTTTATTAGTGCTCTATTGACTGAGCTACACAAGCCCAACTCATAGTACGGGGTGTTCAAAAAGTCTCTCCGGAGTGCCGTATGATTGTTAGCCGCGCGTGCTGTATGCCACAGTGAATATACCGAAATGAAACTCAGTGACAAACAAGATTTTAATGTATTGAATATTCGTTTTTACTTACAAATTTTCACATTAAATGTTAAACATGTCCCCCCCCCCCCCCCCTGTTGTTGAATACACAATTCAATTTGTCTAATCATGTTTCCAATCACAAGATGTAACAAATGGTTCAAATGGCTCTGAGCACTATGGGACTTAACATCTGAGGTCATCAGTCCCCTAGACGTAGAACTACTTAAACCTAACTAACCTAAGGACATCACACACATCCATGCCCGAGGCAGGATTCGAACCTGCGACCGTAGCAGTAGCGTGGTTCCGGACTGAAGCGCCTAGAACCGCTCGGCCACCGCAGCTGGCACAAGCTGTAACATTTCTTCTGTAACGGAAGCAGTGAAAGTGGATATTGCAGTTTTCAATTCATCGATGGTTTTGTACGGTTTTTATAGACAGCTGCTTTCGCTGCATGCCAGAAGAAAAAGTCAGGTGGTGTTAGGTTAGGCGATCGTGGAGGCCAAAGAACCTGTGAAATTATGCGATCACCAAAAACATTAGCAAGCAGTGACGTTGAAACGCGAGTTGTATGCGCGGTTGCACCATCTTGTTGAAAATAACCGTTCAGTATTTCATTTAACACAAGTTCTCCTGTGTATGGGTACAGAATATCACTGCACTATCGTTGTGCGTTTACTACTTTCGTTGAAAAATATGGGACCCACAATCCGACGTCTAGAAATTGCAATCCAAACTCTTATTGTCACAGAATGAAGCGGTTCCTCATGAATACACAATGGATTTGCAGTACTCCACATAAAAGAACTTTGCGAGTTCATGTACCTGTATAAATGAAACCACACCTCATCAGTGAAAAATGTTTCATTAAGAATATCCCTTCCATTCTGTTGAACGAAGTTTTTGAACCATTGACAATAATGCAGTCTCTTGCCATGATCAGTTTTTTTCATTTCTTGCACGACTGTCACTTTGTATGGGAAAAGTTCTAATGTTTTCCTTACAGCTGCGTGGGCCCTTCCGACACTAAAATCGATTTCCTGGGCGAATTTTCTTACTGACTTGTTCAAACTCATGGGCATTTTATGAGAAATATCAAGTAGTTCATCCTCAGACAAAACGCTAGGACGACCACTTCTCGGTGCATCTGTCACTGAACCCGTACTTCGAAATTTGTTAATCAAATCTCGCACAGTATCGTGATGTGGGAGTGTTGTCTCAAGGAAAACTGAATTAAATGTTTGACGAACTGAAATTGTGTATTTACCGCCAGCTTTGAACACTCGGTCGACTAAAAACACACATCCTTCAATGGCTAGCATTTTAACAGCGGCAAAAGCGAAACAAACGAACAAAGGAACTAAACTTAATGTTCACGTCAACACGTAACGACACACACTGTCGATACTACTGACGCTGGCAGAGATAAATGAAACAATGGAATGTTGGGAGAGTCCACTTGAAGGGAAGTAACCCAGGCAGGCGAACAATCATACGGCACTCGTGGCTAACAATCATACGGCACTGCGGAGAGACTTTCTGAAGATCCCGTTACGTCCACACACCTTCACTTCAGGCAGTGGCTCATTTCCTATCTTCCAAACTTCACAGTCCTCCTGCGAAACTTGCAATACCAGCACTCATGGAAGATATGATATTGCTTAGACATGGCTTAGCCAGAATGACTAATTCACTCTGCAGCGGAGTGTGTGCTGATGTAAAAGACAGAAGTCCCAAGTTTGAGTCTCGGTACGCCATACGGTTTTCATCTGCCAGGAAACTTCATATCAGCACACACTTCGCTGCAGAGTGAAAAAGTTGTTCTGTGTCTCAGAACATTTCTCATAATTTTTCCATTACTAGTTATTAAACAAAGAAAATGTTTGCAATACTTCAAAAAGTAGCTTTCACGCCAAACTGAAAAAAATATTGATTGTTACATGGTATTTTAAAATTATATTTAGACGGTTTCGACTGACCGTTGAGGCCTGGGATGGCCTAATTGGTTTCAATTCCGGTTGAATTGCGTCACTGCATTTCGTTTGAACACACTTGTTAATTCAAATATTTTCGTATCAGTTCACTGTGGGAATTTTTGACTTGAGATGAATGCTGTATTTGTCACCGTTGCATTGTTAGCCTCCCCACACACAACGATCTATCTTGTGCGCATCACTTCTGCGCTGCCTGATCGTAGTGCGTGGACGTGAGATTTGCACAGGTAAGAGGTGTGCCAACCTGGAAGTTGGGGTAGGACTTTTGAGCTAAACTGACATCTGCGCAGACAAATCGTAGTGTGTGGATGGGAGATCGCTGCAGACTGGCGCGCGAAACTTGTTCGAGTCAGCTATTTGTTCAGTCTGGTATTCCTCTCCTATGGCTACACAGTGAATTCTAAAACTCTTGATATGTGTTAATGCTTTAGAGAGTTCACTGCTTAATTCATTGAAATGTGCAGTAGTAAAACATCTTAGTGGGAAGTAAAGTGATCTAGATGAGGAGTCAGCTGCTTCTAATTTTTAAATAGAGAAGACAGCCACAGCTACCCCATATCAAACAGGGAAACTTTAATTAGTTGCGGAATTAACCAAAATTGTTAATTCTACCTGCTTTGAGCTTAGAAATGTTTCCCATTACGTTGACCTGCTATAAACTTTTATGACAATGTAGACAAAATAAAACTATTTATCTTACAGAAGAGTGCAGTCATTATAATGTGTTAAGATAATAAAGAAACAACTTTTAACAGGGTCTTAGGGACATAGGGATTCTTACACCCGTGCGTCCACATACTGCCTGATGGGATGTGTGGTTCATAAGAAGAATGAATTAAAGTTTGACTGTTCAGTTCACGATTGCAATATTAAAAGTAAAACTTTTCATATAGGCTATCAGTCCTATCTAGAATTCAGACTAAAGCCTTGTAGCCTGGTGCAAAAGTTTATAACAGAATGGTGGTAGACTTCAAGGAGAGAACAGAAAATACCTATATTCTTTGAAACTAAGTAAAAGATGTCTCATCAGTCAATCATGTAATTTATTCGAATACACTACCGGCCATTAAAATTGCTACACCACGAAGATGACGTGCTAAAAACGCGAAATTTAACCAACAGGAAGAAGATGCTGTGTTATGCAAATTATTAGCTTTTCAGAGCATTCACACAAGGTTGGCGCGGGTGGCGACACCTACAACGTGCTGACATGAGGAAATTTTCCAACCGATTTCTCATACACCAACAGCAGTTCACTGGCGTTGCCTGGTGAAACGTTGTTGTGATCCCTCGGGTAAGGAGGAGAAATGCGTACCATCACGTTTCAGACTTTGATAAAGGTCAGATTGTAGCCTATAGCGATTGCGGTTTATCGTATCGCGACATTGCTGCTCGCGTTGGTCGAGATCCAGTGACTGGAATCGGTGGGTTCATGAGGGTAATACGGAACGCCGTGCTGGATCCCAACGGTCTCGTATCACTAGCAGTCGAGATGACAGGCATCTTATCCGCATGGCTGTAACGGATCATACAGCCACGTCTCGATCCCTGGGTCAACAGATGGGGACATTTGCAAGACAACAACCATCTGCACGAACAGTTCGAGGACGTTTGCACCAGCATGGACTATCAGCTCGGAGATCATGGCTGCGGTTACCCTTGACGCTGCATCACAGATAGGAGCGCCTGCGATGGTGTACTCAACGACCAACCTGGGTGCACGAATGACAAAACGTCATTTTTTCGGCTTAATCCAGGTTCTGTTTACAGCATCATGATGGCCGCATCTGTGTTTGGCGACATCGCGGTGAACGCACATTGGAAGCATGTATTCGTCATCGCGATACTGGCGTATCACCCGGCGTGATGGTACGGGGTGCCATTGGTTACACGTCTCGGTCACCTCTTGTTCGCACTGACGGCACTTTGAACAGTGGACGTTACATTTCAGATGTGTTACGACCCGTGGCTCTACCCTTCATTCGATCCCTGCGAAACCCTACATTTCAGCAGGATGATGCACAATCTCATGTTGAAGGTCCTGTACGGGTCTTTCTGGATACAGAAAATGTTCGACTGCTGCCCTGGACAGCACATTCTTCAGATCTTCACCAACTGGAAACGCCTGGTCAATGGTGGTCGAGCAACTCGCTCGTCACAATACTCCAGTCTCTACTCTTGATGAACTGTGGTATTGTGTTCAAGCTGGATGGGCAGTTGTACCTGTACACGCCATCCAAGCTCTGTTTGACTCAATGCCCAGGCGTATCAAGGCCGTTATTACGGCCAGAGGTGGTTGTTCTGGGTACTGATTTCTCAGTATCTATGCACCCAAATTGCGTGTAAATGTAATCACATGTCAGTTCTAGTATAATATATTTGTCCAATGAATATCCGCTTATCATCTGCATTTCTTCTTGCTGTAGCAATTTTAATGGCCAGTAATGTACATGGCGTTCAAATCATGTCTAAAAATGTAAAAATATTATGTGTAATTTGTCACGATTAATATGTTACATAATCAAGATTCCTTACTTTCTTTGAGGAACTCCTTCTACATGATGATTTATATAGATTCGCATGTTATTTTGCTCAATGCTTGCTTGGACACTGCTGGATAAAATTCTAAATCTTTGCCACTTCTGCTTGTTGCTGTCAGCCATCCAGTGGTGAAATTACTCTCATACAATCATTTGGTTGTTGTGTGATGAGTTGCAAGCGTCAGTGAATATTTATCGGTCTCCATGTCCATCTGCAAACAATTTCGCTAGTCTTCGGGTTCGCCGTGTAACTCACGTGGTACTGTCTAAGGGAAAAAAAGGCGATGCAGAACGAGTGAATTATTTGAATGGGACGGAAATATCGTTATGTACATATACAGACAAACAAATGATTACGGTTTTAGAAAGATTGGACGATTTATTCAGCAGAAAGAGCTTCACAGATTGAGGAAGTCCATAACGCGCTGTTCTTCCGCTCGCCCGTAAGCAAGCCGTTATAAGGCTTAGAATTGATGGATAATGTTGTTGGACGTCCGGCTATGCGATATAGTGCCAAATTCTGTCTCATTGGCACATTACATCGTCAAAATCCCGAGCTGGTTGGAGGGCCCTGTCCATTACAATCCAAGCGGTTTCAGTAGGGGAGAGAGCCGCTGACCTTGCTGGCCAAGGTAGGATTTGGCAAGCACGAAGACAAGCAGTAGAAATTTGTGCCGTGTGCGGACGCCCATTATCTTGTTGAAAAGTAAGCCAAGGGTGGCTTGAAATAAAGGGCAACAAATCTGGGCGTAGAATATCGTCGACGTACCGTTGCGCTATGAAGGTGCCGCGGATGACAACCGAAGGAGTCTTACATGACCGATCATCTATCCTGGTTGTAGGGCCGTATAGCGGAAGATAGTCGGCCCGGTATCCCACCGTTATCTGGGGCGTCTCCAGGCACATTTTCGATGATCATCGGAGCTCAGATCGAAGAGGGACTCATCACTGAAGACAATTCTACCTAGTCAATGAGATTTCAGGCCGAATGTGCCCGACTCCACTGCAATCGGGCTTGTTGGTTGTTGGTGTAAAGGGTCAATTGCAATGGGCGTAAGGGACGCCGTGAGCTCAGGCCCCTTTCTTTGAGCCGCCAGTTAATGGTCTTTGTGGTCACTGAAGCACCAGTTGCTCGACAAATCGATGATAATGATGAATCCGGGGCTCACTATTGCTCGGTCCTCATGTGCTGTTGCCTATCTAAGTCGGCCTCTTCCTTCATGACGCTGTGTTCGGCCATGGTTCACATCGTCGAATAGTGACATCCCTCCTGTTCAAATGTCAAGCGATTCGCCAATTGCTCCAACCAGCATCTTGGAGCCCAGCTACAATCCTCTCTCAAATGTTGACATCTGTGTACATGGTGGCAGCCAGTCAAGGAATATTTTAGGGAATTGGTTTAAAAAATTTATTTCAAAGGCCCAGTCAAATCTTTACAAGTGTTCTCCCCGAGTAACTTGCGCCGTGCCTACGTGACACAAGTCGCTTGTCTTCCAAAACCGAGGCAGTTCTGTCCATTTAAAGCTGCAGACAAGAGACCCCTTGAGCCCTCTGCTCAAACCGCTAGCGAATTCACGCCATTGGTTTTAGCCAATGGCGTGCGCTGGGTACCGATCACGTGTGTGGACGCTGGAGTGTTCTTTCTTGTAATCCACACCTCGAGCAGAACAGACGTCTTTTCGGAAGGCAGAGCCTCTGGCTCTGCCTTTCACGACCGGCCGCCAACGTAAGTTAATATGAACCGCTTCCCCTTCCGTTATCGTTTCAATTAATGTTCGACCTCCTAGACTGGTCTAAACCTGGTAACTTGCGACCCTTGGTGCGCCCCTTTTACACCGTACACTGAAATACATCCTCTTTATTGTACCTCATTTCCTGTTTTGTCATTTAACGGCAGCCCTGAATACCCACTCTCTAATCCTGACCGCTCGACCTCCTGTACACTGCCGCCACGAGGCGTAGGCAACAACCGCCTCGCCCCTTTCCCAAACCATGTATACATTTACAATTGGTGCCAGAAGTGCCCGTATACTCTACAATTGGTGTCAGAAATGGGATATACGATATACATCTACATCTGCTTATGGTGTTCACGCGCATTTACTGTCCATCTGATTTCACGGACGGCAATTCGCAAAGATTTTATGTTCTGGTATCGACACGTCCCCCGTTTAGTATCCTTGTCAGCTACGTGGTGAAATTGTGGCGCAGCGTCATGCATTCATCCATCGGCTGCCAAAGTTTAGAATTTTGCATTTTCCGTCGATACCTGTCTGAATATCAAATTCTGACCAATTTGCATAGCTCCTTCGTCGTGCGTTTTTTCTTCTCAGGGTGTACAAGAGCTTTCCTCCAATTGTACACACCTCTCGTACATAAGACTCTTCATATAACACCAACGAGGAGAGGTGTTAAGCAGTCATATTTAGGAATCTTGTCTTCCAAGCGCTTTGTCTGTCCCAGCCTATCTACATTCCATGATTATGGCGTTGAGGAAATCTCGGAACAGAACTGCAGAATGTGTTGGCGTGCCATCATATTGAAATACTATTTCTTCTTCGGTGTGCAGAGGAACATCTCACACGGTCGGTGTAATGTGACTGCATGTATCCGGTGTCCTGTCTACAGTACTAGACCACCAAAGCTAACGACTGAAGGGCAAGCGACGATCGAATCTGTAAGGGAACTTGTAAACATAGGACACTTTGAGCCTACCACACAGAAAAACTAAGAAATGTAAATAACAGCGGGATAGGTAAACACCTGTGGCGGCTTTGTATCATTGTAACACGGCCAAGGCCCATTTCCACACATATATCTTCCTACGTAAAACTTCAACCAGAAAGTTACCTCTACATCCTCTGGAAGAGTAAATATACATTTTCTGACAAAAAAAAGTAAATCATCCAAAAGGGAAGGAGAAAAATGAAATGAAACTTCACAGGTGAAGAGGGCAAGCGGTGTTATTTCAGTGATTACAAAGCCGATTAAAATTTACAAAGACCATGGTAGTATGAGGCCACTTATCAGTATGACGTTGCGCCCTCTCTGGCTTGGTTGCATGCAGTGATTGGGTTCCGAAGCCTTTGTATCTTATCCTGAGCGCAGCTGGCCCACAACTGCTGTAAATGGTCTTTGATATACCGGATACTGGCACTGGGACGGAAGTGACGTCGAAAATTGTCCCACACAAGTTCTATCTGGGATGGATCTGGGGACCTTCCTGGCTATGGGACTAGCTCAGTACGTAGCAGACAGTTCACAGAGATACGTTCCAAGTGTGGACGAGCATTGTCCTATTGAAAAATGGCACCACGATACCATAGCACATCCTGTATCACACGAGGAACCAGGATGTCGGTGACGTACTGTCGTGCAGTCAGCATTCCCTCAGCCACCACCAGCGCCGACCTGAAGTCATACCCGATGGCTCCCCACACCACGAAGCCAGGAGTAACACCTGTGTGCCTCTCCAAAACATTGGAAGAATGGGACGTCTCCGTAGGTTGCCGTCATATGCGCCGACGATGGTCATCCAGGATAGTGAGGAATTGCACAGTGAAGATTTGCTGAATGTAATGCGACGCTATTCATCGACAGTCCATGCTTCCCAGTCACGGCGTCACTCCACGCAGTCATTTGCGTTGTGGTGTTAACGGCAGCCTACGTTTGGTGCGGTAATTTCCCAGTCCGATTGTTGCTAGTTAGTGACCAACAGTGTGGGATGACACAGAACGTTGCAGTGATTCCACTACTTGTTTTCGGATGGTAGATGTGAAGGGACTACGATGTGCTTGGTGCACACTACGGCGGCAGTCAGACGTGGTCACTGGAAATTGACACGAGTAGGGCTGCCCCCATGTTCCCATGCAGACCTACGTCGAGCTTCCGTCACATTCGAAAGCTCCAGAAAATCCGGATAATGCCAAATTCCACCCCCTCCCCTCCTCCATCTAAATGAAACCTCCCACAATGAGACTCATGATGGGAGAATATTCGTGGGAGTTTCAGCTATCCAATTTGTGCAAAAAATTGAGTGAACAAAAAAGAATCCTCGTGCTGTGAGAAGACACTGCCCTGTTGATCTAGTTTCTTTGAATACATTTCCCTCTAAACAGCAAGTTACGCTTGTCTATTTGTCTATCCTAGGTCGTTATGGATGTCTTCGAACGCTACCTGCATCCCTCTAGAGCAGGAGTAATTAACCTTCTTTTACATATCGGCCAATTTTGTATTTCTGTTAGTAGCAAAATTTTCTAAGCACCCACCGATTCCACGGTAATGGCGATTTGTGAAGTGAGGAAGTAACTTTACTTCACAAAAGTTCTACGTTTACACAGAGCATCCAACGTACAGTCCTGACTTAGCTCCAATTGATTTCGACGTTTCTTGTTAGGTGAAGAAGCATGCCTGTGTGAATAATACTTGTCGTCGGAGGACGAGGTTGTGAAGGCGATGCAAAAATGGATAGGCAACGAAGGCGCAAAGCTTCTTCCACGACGGACTTACGAAGCATGCGATTTGTGGTGGAAGGTGCGTCTAGTGCCACCATCTCTTCTCTTCTTCCATTCGGGAGTGGCTCGTGAGAAACGGATGAACCTCCATATTAGCTCAAATTTCTCTCATTTTCTCTTTGTGATCACTTCGCGAGACGTTTGTGGGAGTAAAGTAATATATTTCCCGACACTTCTCGTAATGTACTCTCACAATATCAACAGTAAAGCTGTTTGTGATGTGCAAAGCCTCTGTTTTAGAGTCTCTCTCCACAACGTTCTCGCTCTGACCAAACTATGCCGTGACGAAACACGCCGTTCATTGTTGGAGATTCTCTATTTCTTTCAATCCTACGTCGTAAGCGTCACAGACTGATCCGCAGTAGTCAAGAGTCGGTGGAAATATCGATTTGTGAACCATTACGTTCATGAATTTCATTCACTTACGATTCTTCCTCAGAATCAACCTGTGTATACTTTTCCGATACTAGCTTAATCTCACTTTTTGTGTTTTAATTGGTTCCGCATGATTATTGTTAGGTATTTTACTTTAGAAACTGTTTGTAGCAATTTTTTATCAAAAGTATAATCCAGCAGCAGTTGAATTCTTCTCCTGTTTATCCGCAATACGTTTTATATAAAAAACAGTACCGACCCTGTCACATTTCCTTGCGATATTTATAAAGTTACGAGGGCTTGCTGAAAAGTAATGCCCCAGAAGTTTTAATCTGAAAACTCTTAAATCTCCCTAAGTAAACAAACTGTAGACTCGAAGAATAACTGTGTATAATGTTAATAACATTATACACAGTTATTTTTTAAGTTTACATATGTATTTCTCAACAAAATCATTCTGGCGACGAACACACTTCTTCCAACGAGAGATTAGTTTGTTGATACCGTCACATTTACATCTACATCAATATTGCACAGTCTACCTTATGGCGCGTGGCGGAACATACCCCGTATGAGTACTAGTTATTTCCGTTCCTGTTCCAGTCGCAAACAGAACAAAGGAAAAACGACGGTCTGTTTGCTTCCGTGTAAACCGTAGTTTCTCGTATCCTATCTTCATGGTCCTTACGCGCAATGTTCGTTGTAGGCAACAGAATCGTTCTGTAGTCAGTCTCAAATACCGGTTCTCTAAATTTTCTGAGTTGTGTTCCTCGAAAGAAAAACGTCGCTTTCCCTCGGGGATTCCCATTTTAATTCCCGAAGTGTGTCCGGAATACTTATGTGTTGTTCGAATCTACAAGTAACAAATCTAGCAGCCCACCTCTGAATTGCTTCGATGTCTTCCTTTAATCCGACCTAATATGCATACCATAACACTCGAACAGTACTCAAGAATACAGGGGATAGGCAAAATAATGTGAACACCTGTACTTACTTGGGAAAGGTTTATTAATAAGGGGTTGGACCCCCATTTGCCCGTAATACAGCTGTGGCTCTTCTTGGAATACTGGCATATAATAATTGTATAGTGTCCACTTATGCCACTCTTCAATCATAACTTCTTCTAACTCCTGTAGTGACAAGGGGGACGGAAATCTGCTCCAGATTCTGCGCTTCAATACCGCCCACAATGGTTCGATGATGTTAAAGTTCGGAGCTGTGTTGCCCAGGAAAGACGCTGCAGTTCAGTTCCATGCCCCTCATAACACGATTGTACTACTCTGGTTGTGTGAATGTGTGCATTATCGTTCTGAAATATGGCATCATTGTTGGGGAACAACTTTTGAATCATGGGGTGCACCTAATCACCTAAAATGTTCTCATAATCGTTGGTTGTAAAACGGCCTTTGAGAGAAATGATGGGACCAGCAGAATACCACTATATGGCTGCCCACACCATCACACTCCCACCTCTATGCTTAACCGTTGGAATAAGGCAGTCAGGATTGTAGGCTTCTTTTGGAGTTCTCGATACGGAAGCTCGGCCCGATGTTGCAAATAACGAAAACGTTGACTTGTCGGACCATATGACGTGTTTCCACTGATCAGCCGACCAGGATTTGTACCCCCTTACACCATGTATTAAGTTTCTTTGTGTTGGTTGTCGTCACTAATGGTTTCGGTATAGTAGCTTTATGGCGTTCTCGGGGACAGTGTCGATAGATACGGGGGTCTCTAAGACAGCTATTGAGCTCTGCACTCACCTTAGCCACCTTATATTTGTGTTTTGACACAATACGACGATCTCCGTCATAGAGTTTTGATTTTTCCCAGTATTACGGTTACACGATAATGTCTTTCCATGTTTTGTGTAGGCTGTCATGGCTGTTGAAACAACTGCTCTTGAAACATTCAATAAGTTGGCTGTCTTAGTTACTGATGCTGCAGGTAATTTGAAATTCTGTTAGGTCTTTCATTGCACGTCGACCTCGGCCTCTGCATGCAAATATGAAGTCTGCACTACCCGCAAACAGCCTACACTGATTCCTAGTGCGTACTGAACACATGCAGTCAAGCACGACACGTGCCTTTCGTGCGTTATTGGACGTCAAACATAGCCATCCCATTACTATCACTGTTCACATTATTTTGCCTATCCCCTGTAGGTCGCCCTAACGTCCTACATGCAGTCTCCTTTACAGATGAACCACACTTTCCTACAATTCTCCCAATAAACCTAAGTCGACCACTCGTCTTTGCTACCACAGTCCTCACATACTCGTTGCATTTCATATCGCTTGGCAACATTACGCCCAGATATTTAAACGGCGTGATTGTGTCAAGCAGAACACTAATGCTGTATCCGAACATTACGGGTTTGTTTTTACTACTCATCCGCAGTGACTCACATTTTTCTACATTTAGAGCTAGCTGCCATCCACTACACCAACTAGCAATTTTCTGTAAGTCATTTTGTATCCTTCTACAATCACGCAACTCCGACACCTTACGGTACACCACAGCAACGTCAGCGAACAATCGCAGATTACTGCCCACCCTGTCCACCAACTCATTTACGTATCTAGAGAATAATAGCGATCCTATCACACTTCCCTGGAGCGCTCCTGGCAATACCCATGCCTGTGATGAGCACTAGTAGTCGAGGACAACATACTGGGTTCTATACCTTGAGAAGTCTTCGAGCCACTCACGTGCCTGTGGACCTAGTCTATATGCTCGTACCTTCCTGAACAGACTGCAATGGGTCGCCGTGTCCAATACTTTCCTGAAATCTAGGAATATGGAATTTGCCTCTTTCCTATCGTCAATAGTTCGCAGTAAATCATATGAGAAAAGCGCAAACTGAATTTCGCGCGAGCGATGCTTAACCATCCTGATTCTTGGGTATAAGCTTCTCGGTCTCAAGAAAATTTATTATATTCGAAATGATAATACGTCAAAGGATTCTGCAACAACCCTAAGTTAGGGATACTGATCTGTAATTTGGCAGGTCTGTTCTTTCACCCTTCGCTTTTTTCCAGTCGCTTGGTACTTTGCGCTGTATGGTGGAACCGAGATAAATACAAGCTAAGCAAGGGGCCCATACCTTAGAACACCCGTCGAAAATCCGAAGTGGGAATCCATTTGGACCTGGTGATTTATTTGTTTTCAACTACTTCACTCCTTTGTCAACGCCAGAGATGCTTATTATTACTATGTAGTCCATACGGGAAGTCAAACAACGGTACATGTGTTCGGTTCTCCTGTGTCAACGATTTCACGAATGCAAAATTTACAACTTCGGCTTTCGTTTTCCTGTCTTCAGCTGTCACACCGAACTAATCAACAAGCGACTGGATAGAAGCCTTAGGCCCAATGAGCTATTTTATACAGGATCAGAATTTTCTCGGGTTCTCTGCATAAGCGCCGACTATAGGTATGATCGGTCGCTCAAGCAAACCCCAAAATATGAATCGGTGTGCACAGCACGCCTCTTTGAAAACTGTAATATCGTATTATCTTCCCGTTACGTTACTGTTCTATAAGTTTTCGTAGTACCCAACCTGCACTATAAAGGTTTGATTCTTGATCATAAATAAAATCGACTCACTCATCGCATTTGTAGACGGCTGGCTTTTGTAATACACCACCGTAAAAAGGTTATCTTAAAACAAACGGCTAATTCGTAGGAATTAAAATCCATGTTGACATGTAGGTGCAGTGACCGTTTTGTAAAGTCCGAATAATGAGGGAATGACTCTTATTAAGTCCATAAGTAAACTGAAGGTGGTAACCTTTAATTATTATTGTTGTACAAAATAACTAGAAATAGAGCCGGTTGGGTACGACACAGTGAGAACTTTTATACTACCAAGTACGAATTTAATTAGCGGTTTCTTTTAAGATAACGTTTTGATACAACAACATACGTTACCAGTGAGCCGACATAACCTGCTGCAAATGTTCCCCATCCCTTCTAACTAAAACATTCAGTAAATGGGCAGTACTTATAACAACTTGGTGAAGTTCTTTGTGCTTTAATTGTCATCTCTGCAACAATTACGAAAGGCAACAGACAGCGTTTTCTCTTGTGAAATCAATTTGAATATGGTGTAACTTCTATTAAATTTGAATTTCCAAACTTCAGAAATTGAACGAACAACGAAGTAGTCAGAACGTGTAGACCGCTAGACGTTAGTTTGTGATCTGTTTGACCTGTGTTACGTCCGCTTGGCATTATATTATGTCTTCATATCTTGTTAAAAAGGATACGTATGTAGCGAAATACAAAGCGACTTTGACTGATAATCGTGATGGTGATATCGAATCAACAGCTTGTATTTTTGATAATTCCGCGAAAAATGATACCGGTACTGAAAGTGGCAGACACAGAGGCAGGACTTTCCAAAAACATTGGGTAAAAACGTATTTCATATATTGTCAGATGGTACGAATTGTTCTATGAAAAAAGAAGTAGATTTTCTGTCATCAGCTAGTGATTCCACAGCTAAACAAATGCAGGCCGCTACTGTTTGTTCAAGAAAAAATTTTGCTTCAAAATTGTTCTTGGTTTGCCAAGGATTGTACCCGAACTGAAACTATGGCTTAATTAGATTAGTTAGAAGTGCATGTCTAATGACATTAATTAATGGAATTATAACCTTGATAAATATGTCTCTTCAGATAAATTTCATTCAACAAGCGAAAGAAAACGAGTTATTTGCATTAATGTTGGACGAGACATCCGATATATCAATTAGGGAGCTGTTGTCTGTTTTGTTTTCGTAATGTAGACCAGAATTTTGATGTTCATGAGTTGTTTTGTGTTTTCTATGAGCTCCCATTAACTGATTCAGATACCCTGTTTAAATCTGTGAAGGATATATTATTAAGATATTCTGTTTCTGTGAACAATTGTCGTGGGCAGTGCTGTGACGGCGTAACAAACGTCAGCGTTTGTCTAAAAGGGTTCAGTCGCGGATAAAAAATTGAACCGAGGGCTGTTTACATTCATTGCTTGGCTCATTTCTTAAATTTTGTTATTCAAGACTGAACAAAAATTCCTGTATCAAGAGATATTCTGTCAGTTCTCATCGATTTGATTTCATTTATTCGTGGTTCACACAAGAGGCTAGGAAAATTCTGATATTTTCAAGAGTTGCTTTCAGATTCTCATGAATTTGAAGCAGGTCAGGTTTTAAGATCGTTCTGTCCAACAAGATGGTGCGTACGTGTTGTGTCTCTGTTGTACATAGATAATAATTATGAAGTTCTTTTGCAGTTTCTTAATGATACGCAAGATGAAAGAATTGTGCTTGTGCAAAAGCCGAAGGATTTCTAAAATGTCTCCAAAAATTTAAAACTTTGTTTTAAATCAAGAGGCTAAGTTTTGTATTCTAAAGAATAGATGAACTTAACACAGTACTTCAAAAAGTGTCAATGGACTTCCTCCTTGCTTGCAGTTCTGTAGATTTCTTTTTCTTCAATAAAAGGAGTCAGAAAGGCAGACACGTTTTCATCACTTTGGGAACATGCTAAAGAAAAGTGTGTTACATTGCAATTAAGTCTCCCCACCGTTTCACGCCCTGGAAAATTGCCGTTAAAAATAGAATATGGTGGCAAGCATAATTCATCAATTATTCAAGAAAAATTGCGAATTTTATTTTTTGGGATAGTGGATCAGACAATAAGCAGATTTAAAATCATATTTCCGCCCTAACCACCACCACACCTTCATTAGATAAAGAAGATAGTAGTTACGTTACTTCTTTTTTCGGTGACGATTTCGACTGTGTAAGACTGACTCTTCGTAGATATGTTTTGTTGGATATGGTAAAACAGCATAAAACTACCCTAGAGAGCTTTGAAAGTGTAGTGTAATACTTGAGTAGGACAGAGGATGACAAGTGCGTAGCTCTGGAGAACATGATACCAGTATATGTAAAATTACTGCGACTTCTTTTAACGATACCTGTATCCACGTGTATGGCAGAACGTTCTTTTCTACTCTCCGAAGACTGAAAACTTAACTACAGTCACCATAAACCAAGACCGGTTAAATCACGTAGCATTACTGAACATCCAGTCTGATTTCGCAAGGGAACGGAACCTGGAACCTCCAATAAACGAATTCATCAGCAAAACAACTGTCAGGAGGAGCACGTTACAGTGTCTGCCTATTTAGGTGGGTGATCATGTATTTAAAGTTACTTTTGTAACATTCACGTTTACTATAATTATATATAGGGTAGTTACGAGTTTTAAAGTGTAAAATGATAAGCATATCCCCAAGATTTTCAAAAGTCGGCGCCTATGGTTCTCTACCAGATCTTTTGCTAAGATATGACAGTGGTAGTAGTTGTATTCTTCGCAGATAGATCTTTTCACAGACGCATGAATCTCTGCTAACCTTTGCTTATCATCATTTGCGTGTTCTCTATTGAACCTCTGCTTCCTCAGCAGTTTCCGAAAATCGTTATTAAACCATGATGGGACTCTTCCGTCCATAATCCACTTACTAGGTACATAATTCTCTACACCATGATTTACATTCTGCTTAAACTTTGCCCATAATTCCTATACCTCGATCTTAGTGGAACTAAGAGATTTCAATTCAGTCTTAGAAAGATGCTAACAACTGTTTACCTGCTCTTTCTAGCAGAAACACTCTCCTAGCCTTCTTAACTGATTTATTAACTTTCGTAACTGTAGTTGCTAAATTACAGCATGACCGCTAATCCCTGTTTCTGTACTGACGTTGTCGATAAGGTCCGGGCCCCTTTTGTAGCTATAATATCTAAGATATATCCATTGCGTGTGGGCTGCCGAACTAAATACAATTTTCAGAAAATGCGTTCAGAAGTACTTCGCATGACTTTCTGTCTGTGCCCCCTGCAATGAATCCATAGACATCCCAGTCTATACTTAGAAGGGAAAGTGCCCTCCAACTAATAACGCGTGAGCTGGGCATCTAAGCCCTTCTGACATAGACATTCTTTGAATGACTCTAGAACTGTCACAGCAAAATCGGTTGACCGGTAAAAACATCCAACGATTAACTTGATTTCACCTAGGCCTGTTATACGCGACCAGGTTACTTCGCAGTCCCACGCAACTTCGACCTCAATAGAGACAATACTTTTGCCAACTGCAATGAACACCCCCCCCCCTCCTATGACCTCTAATCTGTCATTGCGATACATTTGTGACTCACTAAATATCTCAGAGCTTTCCATTTTGGCGCTCAGCCGGCTCTCGGCCCCGAGAATAATTTGAGCGCGATAACATTCCTGGAGGGCACAAAATTCAAGAACTTTGTTACTTCGACAGTTACTGATAAAATTTTGATGTCGAAACGTCTTTGCTCTGAATGCGATCTGACTTCCCTTGCCGTGAATCGACTGGCGAGTGTTCATCAGATTACCTGTAACTACCGCCTCACCTAAAAAACCCTCCTGTGCATTCTGCAAGAACTGTGCTATCCAAGTAGCTGCTTTCTTTGTTTAGTGTACCCCTGATCTGTCACGGGGAGCCCTATAAAACGCAACCGATATCTCACGTCTAGAAATCTGCAGCCAAGACCGTCACAGAGTCCACGAATCCTTTAGTTGATACTAGTGTTGCGAGACGTCCGTCTTTTTGGGACGTCCAGTATTTCCGGCATAATTTTAAAAATGTCCCTCTGGAACAGGCTCTATCACTTATTTCAACATTGTTCCGTTATTATTGCCAAATCTTTTGCGCTGCAGCTGTCAAGTACCTATTATCCACGCACTTACCGCAAGAAGATAAGACTAGCTCAGCTATCAGTCTATGACAGTTCCGGGCGGGGCCGATATTCACCGCTGCCCACGCTTCGCACAGCGCCACACGTCTCTGTTTGCCTATGTCTGTTTCACATTCTCCTATTTGTTCGTCCTTCTTACTTCCTTTCTACAATTTCGCAGTAACAGTTTCGTTCGTTTGCTAACTCGTATAAATGCTATGTCAACACGTGTATTGGAATGATTTTTTAATTCCATTGTATTTTAAGACTTCGTTTCGTTTTGCGAGAACTGCTGACTGTTGAACGTGTAACATTTGTGATTTATTTCTAAAACCATAAACAAAATAAGTAATGTAAGTGACAGCGGCCCAGATAATTGATCTAGAAATGGTGGAATACTTTCTGAGAATGCCAGGTCTGCTAAGTACATCCGAACTGAGACTAACAAGGAATCTTTTGAGTGCGAGGTCGCAAGTTCAGTCTTTAGTAAGGCTCATTTGAAAGTGTTGTGTTAATAATTATGACAGAAGAAATATTAACTGGTATTTATTCAACATGTTCAGACAGAAAATGAGGGTCCGGGAGATGCAGAGGTCAACCTTTTATGGGAAGTATGTATTACACTTCACAAAATGGACATCGCAGACATTCAAGAAATGGTCAGAACAAACCATTAGCTTACACCATGAACCTGAATGAAACATTGTGCGCCCCAGTGATCACGAAGTTCGCACCATCAAGATTGGGGGCTAACTCCCAACGTTCAGCTAGAGGTCCACTCGTAAAAAATGCTTGCATCTAAAATCATATTGGTGTAACGGGGTGATGAGAACTGACAGAATGTGATGGCTTGCAACAGAATGCGAAAGAGTCTGTCGTGGAGCTTATCGTGAAATTGGCTGTCCTTTAACGCGTAGCTGCAGAAAGCGCGATAATATATTTTATAGGCAAGGAAATAAACAAACATCCAGCGGCTGAATTTGTTAAATGGTTCCAGGTGGTGTGAACTGCAATGTAACACACTTTTCAAGAGGGATAGCTTGCTCTGAAGGAGAACGATTTTTATACGCAGACCAGGAATCAAACAAACGAAAGTTATTTTGACCAGCTATCGACCAAAGTCAGCGTTCATACTATAGTTTTAGTTCTCTTACGCGCATTTTCCCACTCTTGCTTGCTTTGACTTAAATATATCCCACTGCTCTCGCAAGTTCACGAACACGAGAAAGATCGTATGGGGCAGAGCGCCTCCAACTTCTCTCAGCATAATAAACAACTTTCCAGCCAATTTACCATCCAGGTTAATAGCCGGCGAAATTGTATAAGAATGCGTTAAGGCATTGATGTTAGGTGGTCTTGATACAACTCTCTTGGTACCTCTAATTTCCATGGTTCTTTTCATTTGCATTTGTTCTTCAAATCCCGATTGGTGGGAATTGAAAATAAATTTCTTTTTGAACGATGGGATAAGTTTGTTTCTCTCATTTACGAGCTGATTCCGTAGTTTTCAGTTCTTCGTGATGTTGACGCTTTGTTTGAAATTTCGTTATCTTACGTCTTCCACTTCTGTAACACTGTGTGAAGTTGTGCAAGCATCCACTGATTGCCTTGAAATCATTGTAATCTAGGTTGCACGCAGTTTGATGTGATTTAATAGGTTACTATCATGCTCATCCTGTAAACGGTATCGAGCATCCTTGAAACGAGCAAACGCCAGTATTTGTAACTAGTGCGTCTTGTCTTCCCGTGAATATCTGTAGCTCTTCTTATCCACTAGACGGTCTTATTTCTGCGGACTTATTCGAAATCTGTTCATAACTTTTTTTTTTACTATGCTGCGGATGATCTTCCATGTACGTTATTATGTTTAGTACCCGCTCCTTGGATAACGATTGTGTCTTACTGCGTTTCGCTGGAGACGAGATTTGTGGCTCCTTGTCCGACAAGGATGGTAAACTGCATAGCTCTACTCACTTTTCAGTATCGCTTATACTTGTTGAGTAGTTACGTCATCACTGTACTCCTCAAGTACGTCGTCTGCACAGTTGAGTGTAACGACACCACACATTCCAATGACTCATCTTGCAGAAACGCTCATATTTCATCTGCCACTTGTTTCTCACCCTGCGAAATTCCTTGAGTTACTTTCTAACGAACTTCGGTAACAACTGTTGCAGACATAATGCAGTGCTTGCTTTGTTTATCGTTGCCATTGCTCTGCTTTGTATCAAAGCTATTAGCACTGTTGTTCGAGTTACTCGCCGACTAAGCAGTTTAACTACATTCTGTAGCCTCATGCTGTGCTCTCAGTGGTATACCTCCAGTCCTTTCCCCTGATGGATTTAGCAAAAAATAGTGTGGTTGCATGGCAGAAAGTACGTGGGGCGTCGAATGCCCAACATCAATGGCCTTTTGCGACCTTGCACTGAAGGTCTTCCATCTGAGTGGTGTGGTTGGACCCTAGTGAAATACATTCTTTGAATAACGTTTTTTCACAGGAACGAAGCCAAATACAACTTCTGAGAATAATTTCTACACAATTTGAGGACAGCAAACAGCAGGGGAGATTCACAACTATACAGTCCCACGAGCCTGGGAGGTCGTAGGCAGTCAACTGGAGAGCAGTAAGGTGTCACATCGACACGATCCAAAGAGGCGATGAGTTCGTGGGCAGTCTCAATGAATATTACGAAGCGGTGCTCTAGGAGCAGCTGCTGAAACCATACCGTCGGACGTGGCTCAGGACGAGCGCGATACCTTGGCGTGCAGCAGCAGCGGTAGGCCGAGTCTGTTGCGGTGACGCTTAGCAGATACTTGACTTGAGGCGACTGTTGGTTACTCCAAGCGCGCGGCGTAACTGGCCCTCCTTAGACGGAGCTCCGACCCGAGTACACGCCTGAATAACGATGCATGCATGGTATCACGTGAGCACGTGACCGCGCAGGCTGTGTGCTGCGACTTGCACGTCAAGTAGTGGGGAGACTGGCGCCTCTTACATTTACAACCTCCTAGGTGAGCAAGGGCCCATACCTGGCCCGCGGAACATACACCGAAGTGTGGTGGCCGAAATATGCAAGGGGCAGCCCGGCAGAAACCACAAGGGTAACAAATAAGTTGGTTCTCGTACAGGGCCATCCAATAGTTTCTACTTGTAGTGAAATGACGAAACGATTTAGAATTGTACATTATGGTACTAGTTCTTCGAGAGTAGGACCTGTATGACAACAGCCTGTGGATTTTTACCATTTGTTGCACAGTGCATGGTTTTCTGTTGAAGGTGAGAAGCCGCTGGTGAGCCCTGAGTGCCTTCAGTGCATATGCTTGGCCCAAGGCTGCGATATGGAAAAGGTGTGCACGGAAGCAGCGATAAGTTGCGGCCCCTTCCAGATCTCGAGGCCCTTCTGGCTGGACGGACACCAGCCTGTCATCCCGGGTGATCTACATACAGATTTGTGGGGTACGTATTACTTATTTTCTCTGGAATAGAACGAAAAAAAGGATAGGAGACGTAGAAGGGCGAACCCAGACTGAGCACATATTTTTCTCTAAGAAATTACACATTTACTTCAAAATACGCCAACAATCAGAACATGATATACAATAATGAACAGCAAGTTTCTCTTACATAGGCAGTATTTAAGACAAGAGAAATATCAATGTACACAACAAGCTTCAACTACACAAGCAAATTTAAAACGGAGAAACAGTAATTGAAATGAAACTTCCTGGCAGATTAAAACTGTGTGCCCGATCGAGACTCGATCTCGGGACCTTTGCCTTTCGCGGGCAAGTGCTCCACCATCTGAGCTACCGAAGCACGACTCACGCCCGGTCCTCACAACTTTACTTCTGCCAGTATCTCGTCTCCTACCTTTCCAAACTTTACAGAAGCTCTCCTGCGAACCTCGGGCACACAGTTTTATTTTAATCTGCCAGGAAGTTTCATATCAGCGCACACTCCGCTGCAGAGTGAAAATCTCATTCTGGAAACATCCCCCAGGCTGTGGCTGATCCGTGTCTCCGCAGTATCCTTTCTTTTAGGAGCGCTAGTTTTGCAAGGTTCGCAGGAGAGCTTCTGTAAAGTTTGGAAGGTAGGAGACGAGATGCTGGCAGAAGTAAAGTTGTCGTGCTTCGGTAGCTCAGATGGATTGACGAGCTGCGTTAGCGTAATGGTTAAAATGTTTTTTGGAGCACATTCCATAATCCGCCCCGCAGCTGGATTATCGATGACATGAGAAGATAACCATAGCACCTCTTCCCAGTTCCTTTTTTTTTATGAGATTGAAAAAACAACAGAAACAACACAGCAACGAGAAAGTCATCGAAAAATTCGCAGCGGGCTATAGTATGGAGCATCCTTTGTGGTAACGGGACGACTTCCTATTATTCTGTTTATGTAGCCGAAGAGGAACGGCCTTCCTTTTATCCATTTGTATAAAAATAAAATAAAATAAAAATAAAAAAAGCAGGAAAACAAACCTTCCAAAATCCTTTTTCCCTTTTTTCATTTTTGTTAAAAAAAAGTGGCTAGGATAGCTGGCTATTAAAAAAATGCCCGTTGGTGTTACGTACGCATTTTGTTATTTTAATTAGTGCAGAAAAAAAGATGGTAGAGCACTTGCCCGCGAAAGGCAAAGGTCTCGATTTCGAGTCTCGATCGGGCACACAGTTTTAATCCACCCGGAAGTTTCATATCAGCGCACACTCCGCTGCAGAGTGAAAATCTCATTCTGGAAGTAAGTGAAATAACTGAAATTATCACAACATGGTTTTTTGTTGCTAGGTGGGGTCGCGTCTGAGATATGAAGGTCAACTTTGTTTTTTTTTTTTTTAAACGGGTTGCTATAATTTGGTAATCATTTTCTGATAGCGGCTATCGAGACGAAACCTATGATTTTTAACAGTAAGGTCTTTGAAGGTCGGCGAAGGTCACGAAGGTGGCATGAACGTCCATTTGCACAAGGTGTTCGAAGTGATGACCATTGGCGTCAGTGCAGTGCTGCAAACTTCTTATCATGGATTGAGTGGTATTCCTTATCACATCGGCACTTATCGAAGCACATGATCTGACAGTTCTCTCTCGCAAATCTTCAGATGCAGTTGGAACGTCTTAATGAACAATGTCTTCTACGAATTCGCACAAGAAAAAATCCAGAGGCGTCAAGTCTGGCGAACGAGCCGGCCACTAGACATCTCCTCCGCGTCCAATCCAACGATTAGGAAAATGTCTCTGCAACACATTCCTAGCCACGAGAGAAAAATGTACTGGACACCAGTCGTGTTGATACAACATTCTGTTCCATGGTCAAATGGTTCAATTGGCTCTGAGCACTATGGGACTTAACATCTATGGTCATCAGTCCCCTAGAACTTAGAACTACTTAAACCTAACTAACCTAAGGACAGCACACAACACCCAGCGATCACGAGGCAGAGAAAATCCCTGACCCCGCCGGGAATCGAACCCGGGAACCCGGGCGTGGGAAGCGAGAACGCTACCGCACGACCACGAGATGCGGGCTGTTCCATGTTCCTAAAGGTATTTCTTCCAATAACAGGCCTAATGTTTCTTGCAGGAATGTGGTGTACTTCCTACCATTAAGATTTCCTTCGATGAAATAGTGGCCTTTAATTCTGTCCTCCAGAATCCCATATCACACATTCATCGACCACGGTTCTTTGTGTGCAACTTGCCGCAGCCAACATGGATTTTCAGTTGCCCAATAATGCATGTTATGCAAATTAACATTTCCATCGTTCGTGAATGTAGCCTCGTCAGTAAATAAAATGAAATTAATAAATGTGTCATCCCTCTGAATCTGAAGTTGAGCCCATCGGCAGAATTCAATGCGACGCATACAATCCATACCAGTTAATTCTTGGTGGAGACTGATAGGTAAGGATGATATTTATGGCGGCGCAGAACGCGAACAACACTACTCTGGCTCATGCCAGATTCCCTTGCAATTTGACACGAACTAACACAAGGATCTTGAACCACAGTGGCAGGATTACCAATTTCCGTTTCCTCGTTGATAACTTTCCTTTGCTGGATATGTTTCCGATGCGTTAAAGATCCAGTTGTTCTAAATTTATGATACACATATTTAAATGTACGACGTGTAGGATGAGTAAGTTGAGGATATCTTTCAGCGAATAAGTCTCTAGCTCTCATTGAATTTCGTTGACATTCTCCGTAAATGAGAAGCATATCGACTTGTTTTTCGAAGGAATACATCACTCACATTCGGTTGATTCGACGATACTAGTCTTACCGTTCCCATTAGTGTCGTATTGCGAAACAGTCGAATGTTGTTTACTTGTCAGTGGCACGTTAGACGGATACGCCATATTCGGCGAATATTTACTATTTGCACGATATACGGGAGAGAGTTGTCAGAGCATGTGCTTCGGTAAGTGCCGAAGTGATACGGAATACCACTCAGTCCATGATAAGAAGATTGCAGCATTGCACTGATACCAATGGTCATCACTTCGAACACCTCGTATAAATGGACGTTCATGCCACGTTTTTGGCCTTCGTTGACCCTCAAAGACCTTGCTGTTACACATCATTGGATTCGACTCCATAGCCGCTATCAGAAAATAAGTACCAAACTATAGCGTCCCATTTAAAAGAAAACAAAGTTGACCTTCATATCTCTAACGCGACTCTACCTAGCTACAAGAAACCAACGTCATATAATGCCCCGCGTTGTCCCATGCAACATTTGTCCCACAAACGTTTTGGCTACTATCATACTTCCGGAGTTATTCTAGGTGGCAATAGTTAGTGACTCACCCTGTATATAAAATGGGAGTTCTGGTACACTTACGTATTTTCCTTTATTTTTTTCGAAAATGCCCCTGTAACTACTATATTTCATATTAGCTACCAAATATTTTAAACGACTTAATTGATCTTTAAAACTTAACCTGAACAACGTATTCAAAAATTTTTAAAAAAATGTGCATTAAAATATGTGCAAAATCATTGAATTGATGTATATTTTTCAAAAACCATCAAAAATCTGCCCAAACAAAATATTTACAACTAACAAACTTAAAAATGTATTATAGCTACATATTTCTAAAAAATCTTCAAGTAGATGAACCTGCATAAAATAGCTGGGAAGAAAAAGTACTACTAAAATCTATCAGTTTCTCAATATCGCACTTGTTTTCTAAAATGAGACAAATATAAGTTACTCTTAAATTAGCTATCATGTTAACATATTGAAGTTCGTATTTTGATTTTTCACTTTTTTTTTCTTTCAATCCTTCGTGTGGAAATGAAATATTTTCTTCTGTATCAATCGTCTTGATAGCACCTTTACTCAAAAATTGTAAATGTTTGTTTCCCACTGTGAAATATTATATCCATAATCCAAAATATGATTTGCTTTCTTAAGGTAAATTTGTACTGCCAACATTCAAGTTGGTAGCTTCATACTATTTTTTAAGTCATGTTCATTTGTTTTACAAACTCATATGTTATTTAACTTAGTGGACAGTTCCTTGTTCTTACTGGGCGTTCTTTATAGAGGACTTATTTTTTAGTTTTACATTCACTTTTATTTTTCTCAACATACAAAATGAAGAATAATTTTATTCATTTATTCGTAGAGAGTATTTCACCTCAACGGTTTCTTTTAACTGTCGATTTTCTCGACAACGGCTGAGAAGTGCATCTTGGTGCTTTGCCACATTACACCTCTAGCCATGAGCTTTTATTATGCGCAGTATGAATTGAATCTGAATTTCACAATTGGCGGCCTCCCCTTGTTAGTATTAAATATAATATTACTCCTACCGGAAGAAATAAACCAAAATCTATAAAGATAGGCGCAGTGGAAATGGAATTTAGCAGCAACATAGGCTGTGAAGTGGACATGACTGGCCATTGTGAAGTCAAAGCTATAATACAGCTGTGATTATTAACAATACTGCTATCAGACACAGTCACTAAAACGTTAAGAAAATTGTTCAACAAAAATTATTTTAAACCAGCACAATAATTACAAGAAAAATCTAATTGATTCAGAATCAATAACAATAATATCCAAAACAAAAGGACGAAAAATATTAAGTAAGAAATTTAGCATTACCAATAGTTCGTTATCAGTCAAACTACATCATCCTTCAACATATTTCGCAAAATCTCACAATTCATAATTGTGGCTCAATCATACGAGAAATCCTCAGTGACAGAATAAGTCAACAAGTTAACACTAAAATTCTAACATAAGAGCCCTAAGATAATATCGTACTAAAATTATGTAGAAAAACCACATCGCACATCACAATGCTGAGCCAGACTGTTACGCTAATTGAAAACCTTTGTCCTCGCACACACACGCCATCCAGAACTATGTGTATTACCAGATAGTAAGCTCACAAGAAGCCCGTAGCTCAGTTGCACATCAATACGGAAAGGTATTGTGATACCAAATCCAAAACGTAGCAAATTAAGAAATAATGTTTTAAAAGTATCAACAAGAATCTGCTCAAAGGCCTTCCCACAAACAAGCTGGAATGAGACAAAACAAGTTAGGCTAGGTCACTGTAACTGTAGTAGTCGGAGTCGGACGCGATAAAGAAACATTGCCCGACGGGCCGAGAGCGTCGACGGCGAGTTACCGAAAACCACGGGAAGACAGCAGTCGTGACGGACGAAAACGAAGACAACACGACAGACAAGTATAGAGAGTAAATCAAATCGAGAGCCTGCATGTAATAATGTCAGAAACCAAACAACGCTGAGTACAGTGAACAATACGAGACCGCAGTCGGGACACGACTAATATCTGTTTTTTTTTTCTTTTTTTGTGTCCTAGGTGGGGGTCAGGGCCACCATTGGATCTCGGTCTTACTGTCTTGATATAAGTGTAAAATTTTTCTATCCTACAATGATATCATTCCAATGACATCATTTGAGTGAACGTTGGTGTGGCATTGGGACTTGAAGTCGTGTACCACGCTCTGATAGTGGAAGTTCTAGGTGGCAAGTAATAGGGAACACAACTACATAGGTATTGATATTGGTGGTCGCATTATGGACGTCACATATCGAGTGGTCGTATCAAGCCTGACACTTTATTAGTGGGCGTAACAGGGCTGTCGTTAGCCATGGTTTGAATCTGATTTCTCGAGTATGATAAGAGGGATAGGGTGGTGGTGCCAATGCCGGGAAGTCGTGGTGCCAGTGTGGTGTAAGCCAGTGACCGTGTCACGCGAGGCATCCACTCTGAGGCCAGGGCCCTTGCGCTGCGAGCTTAATAGCGTGGCCACTGGCGCCGATAGGCTGGCGCAAAGGGCGTAGCTCGCGCACATAGTTGAGGCAGCGCAGCAGCGCTCGCAAATATTAGGAGCGCAGCCTAGCGACCGTCGTCTAGGTCCATGCACTATAGCGGACTTTCGAATTCGTCGAACCGGGAAACCTGAATAATAATAATATTGCGCTTGCAGCCGCCAGTCTGTGAATGGAGAGCAATAAGGCTCACAGTTTCAAAATACAACTAGCATGCAAATGAACAAAGTCACCGTGGCACGCTACGGAATCCACAACAAGTATCAAGGACTGTTAACTGAACACTCCAAGCCCTGAAAGCTCCGTTGAGCAGTCTTCTGTAGGTGTGTACAGCGCTAGTTGCAGTCCACGCAGTCCTCCCAGGGAGCAGTAAAACACTGTGTGGGCCAATCTTCGTGTGTCTGGCGCCGCTCTCTCGGTGTCGACAGCCGCCGAGTGCCACTCTGCAGGCCCTCATCTCCAGACTAGGCTGTGCTACAGCTGCCCAATAAACTCCAATACATACTTCTCAGAAACAAACAACGTTAAACGGGCGGTCTCCATGCGCTTGGCGCAGCACTCCATGTGACAGTAGCTAGCTGCAAGCTCTCCAACCTTCGGCCTTTGTCCTGCTCGTAGCAATCCTCCAGGAACAGCCCGGCGGGGAACCTGAACGAGCTCGAGCCAGCTTGCCACTGGAGCATTCACGCTGCTATCCCTGTGTTTGCTGGCCAGCAGCCGCCCATCTTCTTCCAAGGAGTTGATTTCAAACTCTAATCCGTCCGCTGCCCGACACAAGGCTCCTTAACGCTGTCCCCGTTGCCCGCTCGACAACGCCGGTAATGCTTTGTTCGACAGCTTTGATGCTCTGCGCGCCCTCTACCGCCGTGGGAGGCTACGACGCCAACTGCTGAGTGGTGCGCGACTGCAAATGCGTCGCATAATCGCAGAAGAAGATAAAACACTCAAAGGCTGTCTTAAAGACATATGATTTCCTCGGTAACTATTTAAGGCATGAAACTTCACGACAGAATAAATCTGTGTGCCGAACCGCGACACGAACTAGAGATTTTTGCCTTTGGTAGGCATGTGCTCTACCGACTGATCTACCCAGGCTCAGCTCATAACCCGTCCTCACAGCCATAATTCTTCCAGTACCTCGTCTCCTGCCTTCAACCTTCACAGAAGCTCTCCTGCGAAACTTGCAAGACTGCTGGCGGAAGTACAGCTGTGAGGACTGGTCGTGAGTCGTGCTTGTGTAGTTCAGTCAGTAGAGCACTTTCCCGCGAAAGGCAAAGGTCCTGAATTCGATTCTCGTTCTGGCACACAGTTTTAATCTGCCAGGAAGTTTCAGCACACACTCCGCTGCAGAGTGAAAATTTCATTCTGGGAACATCCCCCAAACTACGCAAAACCGTGTCTCTGCAGAATCCTTTCTTCCAGGAATGATAGTCTCGTAAGTTTCACAACCTAGCATCTGTGAAGTTTGGAAGGTAGGAGACGAGGTACTGGTAGAATGGAAATGAGCGTTTGGCGTCATTGGCCGGGAGGCCTCTTGCGGGGCAGGTCCGGCCGCCTTGGTGCAGGTCATATTACATTCGACGCCACATTGGGCGACCTGCGCGCCGGATGGGGATGAAATGATAAACACAACACCCAGTCCTTGAGCGGGAAAAATCTCCGACCCAGCCGGGAATCGAACCCGGGCCCCTAGAACGGCAGTCCGTCACGTTGACCGCTCAGCTATCGCGGCGGACGAGGTACTGGTGGAAGCAAGCCTGTGAGGGTGGGTTGTGAGTTGTATGTGGGTCACTCAGTCGGTTCAACGTCTGCGTCCTAAATGTATGTGCACTGTCTTGCTCCAGTCGACATTGCAAACGACACACCTTCTTTGCTAGCAAGGTAACGCCGCTTTTTAAGGGTCCATGCGATGATCTGGTCCTCGGTGGGTCTTCAAGCCCATGCAAGGACCCCTCAGCTCCACACAAGGACCCACTGATCAACTCCTACGACAATCCCCATGTGCGGCCCCCTGTCAGCTTATTGACACATGAACGAAGATTCACAGCACCCGCGCAGGTTTTCAGGTTTCACATAATATACAGTGCACTCTTCCAGTCACCTTAACCATATCTATCTAACAAGCTCCGTTGATGACGTCACTCGATATGCCAAAGTGTGTTCCCAGGCTTCATCCGAACATGGGGTCTACATCTGCGATGTCGGCGTCGCCCGCCAACGGGTGTGGCAGAGTCGTGGCCTGTGGAAATTAAATGTTGCCCACCTGACTGCCGTTGACTGCTGACAGATAATTAAGGAGGCATGGACCCTATGTCATCGACATCGCCTCACCTACACATCCGCCCTATCCTGGTGGCTAAGCTGTGTGAAACTGGCTCTGCACAAGCCAGTGATAAGGCAACGACGTCAAGGCTTAGCATGTGAGGACATTATTGTCTGTTACACGATTCTACATGATTGCACTTCGATGGCGTTCTCTCCCACCTGTCAGGTGATAGTGCATCAAGCTAAAGCAGGGATCACTCCACTGCTCTGATGATGCTTGAAAGAGACCATTGTTAGGTCCCACATCAGTGACTGTATGCTTCACAAAACGCTGTCGATGTACCTCCTCCTTAAAGAATGGAGGCGGCGTCATCGAGCTCTCATGCGCAACCTTACCCATGCAGAAGGATGACGACATACTGTACAATGTGCCATTGGTCGCACTTTCCATTCCTTTTATCCAGTTACATGCTGCCATCCTGCATAACCCAACCTTAACTGAGGAGTTAGCGGCACTCACCGTAAACACCGTACCAGAGTACGTCGCTTTAGAACTTCAAGGAGACGTGGTCATGGACAAAGTCCTAGATGCTATCAGGGCGGAAGCTGCCAACAAGTCCCCAGGACATGACGGCCTCTCTTAGAAATTTAAAATGTTTTAACTATCTGTTGGTTCCTACTTAGATGTTCATCTATTGTGGTGTCCCCGACAATGACAATCTCAGACACCTTCCTTAATGAGGTCATTATACAAGTCCCTAAGCCGCAAGGGCGATCGAGGATCTGTGATTACCAGCCCATCAATCTACTCAACAGCAACATAAAAGTTTTCACCTGTTTGTTGGCATCATAACCAAACAAGGCAGCACTGTACGTCACGTCCCTGGACCACACTTCGCTGTGTGATGACAATAACATTCATACGGCCCTTTGCCGTTAAAGGGACATGATCGCACTGGCCAGGTGGCGAAATCTACCTGATGTCTTCAGTCAGGCATTGGACCGTGTCGATCACATCCTCCTGATGACAGTCTTCCAGTACATCGGTTTTCTAGCTCATATATTAACAGTGATAATACGCTTCTTGAGCGACGCGACTTCAAGAATATAACGGACGCTTCAACGCGCCTCTAGCATTTGTGCGCTCCGTCCGACAGGGTTTTTCCACGATATGGTATGCTTTGGCATAACTCCTACTCCACGGACTTCGCTAACGCCTGATGGGTCTCATTGCAAGCACACCACTTCTGTTGTACATATTATCTGATGATCTCGTCCTATGCCTACACAGTGAAGATGGTGTTCGTATGGCACTGACGAGGGTGGCGACATATAGTGAGGCGTTGGGCAATTCTCTTAACGTTTCCAAATCGCAGGGTCTGCTCACTGGAGAGGGCCTACCTTAGAGATGTTTCCTCTAAGCGTGTCACCACTGTCCATTGCTTTGACATTGATTTTACGAATAATCTTTATTATTTGGTAATAACAAGCAGTAGACATCTCCTCCAATGATCAGGGATGGCCTAATTGATCACTGAGTTCTATCACTTGACTTTGTACAGCGTGCACGATACATGAATGTCTGCCACGCCTCTCGTTCCGTAGTGTGTTACAAGAGTGCCTGTCCCGAATACCCTCACCCATCATATGTTGATGGCGATGGGATCCTTTGTCTGTACTGGGACGTTATTCAAAGTTAAATAAGGCTCCCTTGGCCTCCCACGGGAGTTGGCTTATTCCATGTGCCGGACACAGTTACGGCACATTTTGTTAGCTCCTAACTGGAAGTCCGGCGCTGTTGCCTGACGAGCCTTACCGGACTACTTTTAGATGAATATGACACATTACAAATGCATTGGCTCCCCAATCCTATCGAACAAAAGTTACCCCAGTCATATGGTTTCGTGTATGGAAAGCGGTGCAAGCATGCCTTCTCGATACGGGCGTCCTATTTGGGGGAAGCAATCAAGGAAATAAAACAAAGGTTCAAGGGCGGAATTAAAATTCGTGATATTAGGATATGAATGACAAGATTGATGACATTGCTATCCACAGTGAAAGAACGGAGGTGAGCACTCCACTGAGTACAGAACATGGAATAGGAGTAAATCGAAGAAAGACAGAAGTAGTGAGAGAAAGAAGAAATAAGAATAGTGAGGAACTTAATATCAGGATTGGTGATAACGAAGTACATGAAAGAATTCCACTGACTAGGTAGCAAAATAACCCATGGCGGATGGAGCAGAAGAACATAAAAAGCAGACAATCACTGGCAAAAAGGACATTCCAGGCCAAGAGAAGTCAACTAGTATCAAAAATATACACAGGCCTCAATTTGAAGAAGAACTTTCTGAGAATGTACGCCTGGTGCACAGGATTTTATAGTAGTGAAACTTGAACTGTGGGAAAACCGGAACAGATGAGAATCGAAGCATTTGAGGTATGGTGCTGCAGACGAGTTTTGAAAGTTAGGTAGACTGATAAGGTAAGGAATTATGAGGTTCTGCGCAGAATCGTAGAGGAAAGAAGTATGTGGAAAACACTGACAAGGAGAAGGAACAAAATGATAAGACATCTCCTAAGACATCAGGGAATGTCTTCCATGGTACTAGAGGGAGCTGTAGAGGGCAGAAATTGTAGAGGAAGACAGAGATTGGAACCCATACAGCAAATAATTGGGGGCGTAGACTGCAAGTGCTACACTGAGATGAAGAAGTTGGCACAGGAGAGGAATTCGTGGCGGGTCGCAAACCAGTCAGTAGACTGATGACTCAAAAAAAGATAACATGAATTTGCTTTAAGTCTTAAAAACACGTAAGACAACCCACTCCGGTTTCGTGAAGTAAAGCTTTACGTTCCAGCAAAATAGTGGTAAATTAATTAAAATTTTAAAGCCCTTACTTAGTTCGCCTGATAAGGCTCATAAATTTCAGTAGATTAAACACACACAGCATTGTAATTTCTGCTCCACTGAGACGTTCCAAACATCAGTTTAACTAGAAGGGCTAGAGATACAGACCATAATTAATACCACATTATATATATAAGGTGAAGACACTAACCAACTTTAATTTAATTTAAATCTGGAAAATATCTCAGTACTTTGAAATCTCTCTTCCATAATTTTCTTGAATGTACTACACCAAGCCCAATCAATTTAACAGATAAGTTTGTCCTTGGAGAATAGCACCAATAACCTAGACTTCGGGCATCGCAGCATCACAAACATCAGTTGCAAATAAAGTAGACCCAAGCTACCCAAAAAAAAAAAAAAAAAACAACTCTAAAGACAATAGCTACAGTTTCTTCCAAGCTGCAAGCGTGATACAGATCAAAACCCAAGAATTCAACTCGTTCATACGTCAAACTATCCTTTCAGCTGTGTGTGGAAAACAGCCACACATAATTGAAACCTGGGTGGTAGGTACTCAGAGAACGCACAGGATAAGATTAGGATTGTGGATGGGGCCGTAAATAGTTACTGTGAGTTCCACAATCAAACACACAACTTTATTTTTCTAAGAACCACTTTTTTACACATTGCTTTAAAAGACCGCAATTAGACAATACGGCTAAAGGCCTAGTTAAAGGAAACAAGGAAACTTGAAATGCTTTCTGGGCTGAAGGCCCAAAACCTCACCAAAAACAAGAACGGCTGAAGGCCTGGCTTAGAAATCAAAAGGAACTAAAAATAGGTCATTTTTTTAAAAAAAAAAACATGCAATTGAAAACAATTAGAGGCTGAAGGCATACACTACACGTCTGAAGGACAACTATAAGTAAAACACATTAATAAACAGCTTTTCTAACCAAGAAAGTTCTTTTTAAACTTACAACAGAACGGTCAATAGCCTAATTAAAGAAATATTAACTTACTACAACGGCTGAAGGCCTGAACAACAAGTCAGACAAACAATTTAAAATAAAGCCCTTCCTTCATATAAAATTTTTCCTTTAAAGAATACACACGGCTGAAGACCTTATTAAAAGGGGTTCACATAAATCCTCGACTGAAGGCCACGCATAACACATCGAACACCTAATGGCTTAGGGCCTGGATTACAAACAATTTCAGATAGAACAAATTTTAAGGAAATTTTTTTAAAAATAAAATCAATGTTCAAAATTTTAATGTAACATGGCTGAAGGCCTTTATGTAAAATTTAAAAGAACTGAATTAATACATGGCCGAAGGCCTCACACAATACTTCAAACTATAATGAAAATCACAATCTAAAACAAACAGAACAAGTGGTGCTCAGAAGTATTCCAAGGATTGATCTGAGAAGGTAGCTCAAACGTAAGGTGAGGTGAGACAGGCAGCCAAGAGTTGAAGTTAAATAATCAGATGGCAACCCAAACTAGGGACAGCTAAGGACCGATCAACAATTTAGCCAATTCCCTTCCGTCCAGCCAACGGCACAACAATGGAAAAAATATCGGCCGAGGACGAGGATACGAACAGCACTATGCCTTCAGAAATTGGCTTCTAAAAACAGCCAAGGGAACAATAAGCACTCTAACCAAAATATGAACCGAACGACTTAAAAGGCTATCAACAACATGCCGTGCCAGACAGCATCAACATGACGAGGAAAGGCACACTACCAGGAAACTATGCTAACGACAAGGGCAGGTAACTTGGGTGTTAACGGCCACAGGGCAGAAAATACGGCTGGTGCACTTCACTGGCAAGTAACAGTCAGTTTAATAATTAATCACAATATAGGAAGACGGCTGCAAGATTTCGCCGACTCCAACACATCATACGTTCCTGCTACCCCGAACGGCCCAGGGAGCAGCAACAGGTTAACTGATCACTCAACTTCAGTGTCCAGATTCGGTGGGCAACGAACTTCGTCGTTCTCACAGCTAGAGCCCCATGATCCGACAGCGCGTGCACACCGCAAGCGGTCCCGGCCTGACCTTGGGCCGCGGAGACTTGCTCACTGCTCCCCCAACCGACTGACTGCCTGCAGCACGCACACAGCATTAAAACAGCTGCTCAGTCAAAACCACACAGACTACACACGGTTCCGCAAAAACACTTCCACAAACAACTCTAACAATACTAAAGCCAGTGAATCTGGAACAACAAGGATGAATCACAAGTCGACACACACAGAGAACCCAGAAGCGGCCGGCGACCAAATACACGCCGTCCGATGAGACGACCAACCGAACGACCAACCAACGTCGTCCCCACTTAAGTCACGTGCGCCGGCAACGGTCGGGCGAGTCATGGCTGTCCGGACCTCACTGCTGCTCCGTCCCAACTGAACTGCCGACACATGACTACCCGGAAATACTAGCGGTCGCTCCAAAGATAGTATGACAGTGCTTTATCGATAAGCGCTGCTGCTGCCACTCACAGGCAGGCAAGGCAGCAACTTAGTGACGCCAGTAAATCGAATAAGAAACGAGACGGGAGTGCCGCTAAGACAAGATGTCAAGCAATAACGTCACGAACACGAGCCGCACAAGGCTCAATCATTCTAAAACACAAACGAGAACAACTTGATTTTAATAAATAGATTAATATTTTTACCCATCTGGTCTTACCCCTTGTACAGTAGTGTTCTGGAGCTGCCCTGGGGCTGAAGCAATACATCCACTGCTTCACGGCTGGTACGTTTCACACGACTACAGGGTCCAAACCCAGCCCACTCCTGCATAGTCTCCCGTGAAGACCAGTGTTACATCGACTCCACGTGTAAATTCCTACAAAAGAAAAAGTCCAGTTAACAATATGCCAATTAAGGGTTCCCC
Source organism: Schistocerca serialis cubense (assembly GCF_023864345.2). Taxonomy (NCBI): domain Eukaryota; kingdom Metazoa; phylum Arthropoda; class Insecta; order Orthoptera; family Acrididae; genus Schistocerca; species Schistocerca serialis. The sequence continues at coordinate 473,440,005 of NC_064639.1, read as the reverse complement.
GACTGCTGCGGGGCCAGCTTCTAGGCATAAAAATTTGCCAAGGTGAGAGCAACCCTGGACAACGTCAATTAGGGATGAAATGTGGACAACATCTTTCGTTAACTGGTAATCTCAAGCCGTCCACATGGCACATATTAACCATGGCACATATTAACGCAACTGTCTTAACTAAACCCCTGAACATTAAAGAATAAGGTTCACTCCCTCAGCAGACGCGCATGGCACCAGATAATTCTATCAAATGATCCGACACTTTAACAGTCAAAACCCGCCACTAATTAAACGAGCAGTCTGGCCACCAGAAAATGGAGTTCAAACACCAACTCGGTCAAAGCCGGTCGCGTTGTATCTCTGCCAGATAGCAACATTTCCACCGAGTAGCCCATCAGTCGAGTATACTCTGCTCCCCTCAGGTGTCTCCTTCGCAACTGTCACAGTGATGGCCGTCCACACAATTCTCGATCAGCGCCCTCTCTGCTTCACTCCGAGACCTCCTAGAGAGCCCATCTCAGCGATCTGCACTGCTTAAAAGCCCACCGATGTTGTACCTCTTCAGGACCGAGCGAATACTCTTTGGGCCCATGATACACTCGCAGCAAAATCGATATTGGCGTAACAGTTTTTTTGTTTAGTTGCTTTCGCTTGGCTTTTACAGTTATACCAGATTGTAGATATTAACTCAAATGAAGAGCTTGGTGGAAGAAAGGAAGGTTATTGTTTAGATCAGTAGAGACAGAGAAAAAGCTCGAACTGGGGAAGTGTGGTGAAGGTCGTTTCATATTCAGAGGAACCATTCCGGCTCCGGAGCTAAGCAATTGTTTCTCTTCTTCTAATGCTGTTTCAGTTCTAGTTTAATGTTAAGCAAGTGGTTACTACGCTCTGTACTACTTTTCGTCTTTGTTTTGTTTACCCTCGATCTATTTACTGTGCTAAGCCTACTGTTCTTTCCATTCCACTCGCCTTTCCTGCATCAGCCCAGATATGCTACGTCCTCTGTGAACCTTCCTATCAGTATTTTTTTTCTTTTTTTGCCCTTCCAAAACTGTCTTCACTTCATTCATTTACTTCTTCGATATACAACAGTAGAAAAAAATGGTCAGAAGCTACAGTACTGCCTTCGAGCCTTCTATTCACGGAATAAAAACCCACTCAGGTAGCCTTGCATGTTAACGTGGCTGCTTCTGGAATGGGGAGGTATGCTGGTCCAGATGGAACCCCCCCCCCCTCCACCTCCTCGGCGGATTAACAGACGAGGGGTCGTCGTGCAGGCCATCTTGGGTGTGGTTGTAAGGTGGTTTCCTTCATCTCTTTAGGCGAATACCGGGTTCGATCCGTGTTCTGCGTCAGATACAACTTACACAAACATTTAGAAAACTTTCTCACACTTGTACACAGAACTTACTCTGAACGCAGACAGATTGTGTATACTACTTCTGTCCTGGGGGGTGAATAGGAGACTGATTACCTCAGCTGTTTGGTCTCCTTAAAGACTTACTCAGTTGCAGCAGCAACATTGGATAAAATGTTATCTGAAAGGGGCATATTTCGAAACACAATTGCATTTCTGACCAGAAATTCACAGTCTTTCCCTGCTGCACCGAGAACCTTTTTCCGTTACTACGTAATTAGAGGACGAGCAGTTTTATATTAATCCAGACAGATATCTTTTGATGCTCTTCCACGTCCATGGATGTCTGGCCTTCGAGGGGGAGTGGGGGGAGAGGGTGACGGTACTGTTTAACGAAAATGGCTGAGCACTATGGGACTTAACAGCTGAGGTCATCAGTCCCCTAGAACTTAGAACTACTTAAACCTAACTAACCTAAGGACATCACACACATCCATGCCCGAGGGAGGATTCAAACATGTGACCGTAGCGGTCGCGCGGTTCCAGACTTAAGCGCCTGGAACTGCTCGGCCACACCGGCCGGCCCAAGTGCTAGTGACTCTGTATCACAGGATTCGCTCTGTAATTTTCCCTGCTGTAGTTAAAATATTTATGTAGGACCGAGCTTAATATGGTAACTCATATAATAATATGAGTGAAAGCTGCACTCACCAAAAAAGAAAAAAAACAGTCATCGGTTTTCTTCTTCTTCTTCTTCTTCTTCTTCTTCTTTGCCTTTTTGTTTGTTTTTTGTTTCTTTCGTTTATTGTTTTCCTTTAATACTTCCAAGTCTTCTCACATACTTCAGTGCTATGAATTACAGGTCACTTCCGATTACCTGATAACGAAATCCTCATACTCTGCTCTCTCCGCACTTGTTCGTAAATTTCTTCCTTAAATTTCTGTTTTGTTTGAGATGTCAATTGTAATTTTTGTTTTTACAGCATTTGAAAGATGTGCTGATGATCCATTTTGTTCTGCTCAGGCCGTAGAAGCTTACATGACGAGATACCAAAAGGTAGGTGGTGCCTTAATGTGTAAGATTCGTTAATGTTGATATAATCATAACACGTGCCTAAGTCTTTTGACAGGGTTCAAGTCCCGGTCCATCACACAGTCGTAATCTACCAGGAAGTTTCATATGAGCCCACACGCCGCTGCAAAGGGAAAATTTCGTTTTTGACATTCTTGTTAAAAATTTAAAATAGTGTCGACTAATAAACAGCAGCTTCATGGCTTTTATCTTGTCTGCATGATAGAAAGCAGAATGCATCTATTCCACGTTGATGACACAATGTCAGGCAGTCAAAATCTGAAGCATTCAAACATGTGACCTAGCTCACATGCCTTAGCTTTCAGCCTGTCTGCACATTACCACGACACCACATTGAGTGGGTGGAGGGGCAAGAGGGGGAACTGCGAACGCACGATATTTAGATGGCTACGCAGTCACACTGCATACGATTTTGTTTTGTATTTTGTATTTCTCACCAGCACAGATCACAAGCGGTCTCGGACACAGCTCGAACACAGGCGTAAGACTGGCAGCGTCCTCAAAACGTTAAGAAAACCACTACTGTAATTCTTTCAAGGCCACAACAAATTCTTCAAACTCTCCGTTTTATTTAACGCCAGTTGGTTGGGGAACTGGACTGTGTTTGCCAGAATTTGTTCCTTGTAGAGTACTGTTTCCTTTTTAAATGCATCTCCATCAAATCAGAAATAAGTTGCTTCTCACCCTGCAATATCCTGCTGTGGGCAGCGTGCAGTCAAGTCCACTTAAAATGCGAGGTTTGCAATCCATCCCGGATGTTCTAATTTTCGTTTCAGGACTCCTTTTTCCTTCATAAATTCAACAATAGCGAATTTTTAGCCGAAAAATTGCTCCAGGCATGCCCCTTAACTTCATGACCGTACTTTGCAGCAGTATATAGTCTCCATACTCTCCATTCATTTCCCTCGACAACTGTTGCAACAGACTGGAATAATGCGTGCGAGTTTATAAATTTTACTACTCGTACCACCAATTTCTTCATGTGCTCCATGCTTGCAAATTTAGCACAAAGTGCTTCTTGATGTACAGAACAACGAATCCCATCTGATGATTGTAATCTTTTCAGCATTCATTCTCAACTAAATAGGTCAGGAGCCCACTACACGAAGGAGGCGGCTACACGGGTAGCAGGGGCTATGTAGCGTGCACTGCGCGGTTTTTTAAGGTTAGAGGGGTCTCGGGGACACATAAAAATGGTTTCAGTCTCAAAGCGCACAGGTCGGACACAATAAGGACGTAGATCCAAGAAACATCGATATAACAGTTGCAAATTGTCGTAGTTCCACCGCTAATAGAAAGCACTGCTGCTCAAATAGCTATGGGCACCGAAAGCTGGCTAAAGCCGGACGTAAGTTCAGTCGAAATTTTTCGAAAGACATAATGGTGTTCAGAAAGGGTAGGTTAAATACAGTAGCGAAATTGAAGTACATACTTCTTGTGAGTTATTATGGGTAGAGGTCATTCTTGATAACCGGAATAAGATAATAATTGGATCTTTTTACCGATCTCCTAACTCAGATGATACAATTGCTGAAATATTCAAAGAAAACTTGAGCCTAATTTCAAACATGTACTCGAGTCACACAGTTATTCTTGGTGGTGACTTCAATTTACCCTCGATATGTTCGTGAAAATACATGTTTAAATCCTTAGCCACGCATAAAAATCTTTCCTAAATGTGCTAAACGCATTGTCTGAAAATTATTTTGAGCAATTAGTTCTTGAACCTACTCGAATATTAAACGGTTGCGAAAACAAGTTGAATTCTTAGCAACAAATAATCCTGAGCTAATAACGAGCATCAAACCGATACAGGGATTAGTGAACACAAGCTTTACTAGCGAAACTGAATACTGTAACTTCCGAATCCTCCAAAAATGAACGAAAACTATACCTACAAAAAAAAAAAAAAAAAAAAAAAAAAAAAACAGATAAAAATTAACTTGACGCCTTCCTGACAGACCATTTTCGTTCCCTCCAAATTAACAATGTAAATGTAGACCAGATGTGGCCTGAAATCAAAGAAATAATATCGACAACAATTGAGAGATTTATATCAAATAAATTAATAAACGACGGAGCTGACCCACTTGGTACACAAAACTGGTCAGAACACTGTTGCAGAAACAACTAAAAAAGCATGCCAAATTTTAAAAAAAATGTTCAAATGTATGTGAATCTTATGGGACTTAACTGCAAGGTCATCAGTCCCCAAGCTTACACACTACTTAACTTAAATTATCCTAAGGACAAACACACATACCCATGCCCGAGGGAGGACTCGAACCTCCGCCGGGATCAGCCGCACAGTCCGTGACTGCAGCGCCTGAGACCGCGCGGCTGATCCCGCGCGGCGCCAAATTATAACGAACGCAAATTCCCCAAGATTAGTGATCTTTTGCAGAAGCTGGAAATTTAGCGCGGACTTCAATGCGACAAGGTTCTAATAGTTTCCACAACGAAACTTTGTCTCAAAATCTGGCAACAAATTTAAAGAGATTCTGGTCATATGTAAAATACGCTAGCGGCAAGACACAGTCAATGACTTCTCTGCGCGATAGCAATGGAAATACTACGGATGACAGCGCTGCCAAAGCATGGTTACTAATCACATCTTTCCGAAATTTCTTCGGCAAAGAAGACGAAGTAAATATTCCACAATTCGAATCAGGAACAGCTACCAACATGAGTAACTTAGAGGTAGATATCCCCGAAGTAGTGAAGCAACTTAAATCATTTAACAAAAGTAAGTCTTCCGGTCCAGACGGTATACCAATTATGTTCCTTTCAGAGTATGCTGATGCAATAGCTCCATACTTAACAACCATACCGTACCCAAAGACTGGAAAGTTGATCAGATCACACCAACATTTAAGAAAGGTAGTAGGAGAAGTCCCCTAAATTACAGGCCCATATCATTAGCGTCGATATTCAGCAGGATTTAGGAACATACACTGAACCGCCAAAGGTTATAGTATAGGCAAGCGCATTCAAATACACAGATATGTAAACAGCCAGAATACGGTGCTGCGGTCGGCAACGCCTTTATAATACAACAAGCGCCTGGTGCAGTTATTAGATCGGTTACTGCTGCTACAATGGCAGGTTATCAAGATGTAAGTGAGTTTGAATGTGGTGTTATAGTCGAGGCATAGGCGATGGGACACAGCATCTCCGAGGTAGCGATGAAGTGGGGATTTTCCCGTACAACCATTTCACAAGTGTACCGTGAATATCAGGAATCCGGTAAAACATCAAATTTCCGATATCGCTGCGGCTGGAAAAAGACCCTCCAAGAACTGGACCGACGACGACTGAAGAGAGTCGTTCAACGTGTTAGAAGTGCAACCCTGCCGCAAATTGCTGCAGATTTCATTGCTGGGCCATCAATAAGTGTCAGAGTGCGAACCATTCAACCATACATAATCGATATGGGAGTTCGGAGGCGAAGGCCCACTCTTGTACCCTTGATGACCGCACGACACAAAGCTTTACGGCTCGCCTGGGCCCGTCAACACCGACATTGAACTGTTGATGATTGGAAATATATTGCCTGGACGGACGAGTCTCGTTTCAAATTTTATGTAGCGGATGGACGTGTACGGGTTATGGAGACAACCTCGTGAGTCCGTGGACCCTGCATGTCAGCAGGGGACTGGTAAAGCTGGAAGAGGATCTGTAACGGTGTGGGGCGTGTGCAGTTGGAGTGACATCTAGATACGACTCTGACAGGTGACACGTAGGTAAGCACCCTGTCTGATCACCTACATCCATTCATGTCCACAGTGCATTCCGACGGACTTGGGCAATTCCAGCAGGACACTCTTCTGAGTTTACACACTTCCGCTGGACACCAAACTCCCTAGACATGAACATTATTGAGCTTGTCTGGGATGCCTTGCAACGTGCTGTTCAGAAGAGATCTCGACCGTCTCGTAGTCTTACGGATTTACGGACAGCCATGAAGGATTCATGGTGTCAGTTCCCTCCAGCGCTACTTCGGACAATATTCGAGTCCATGTCACGTCTTGTTGCGGTACTTATGCGTGCTCGCGGGGGCTCTACGCGGTACTAGGCAGATGTAATAGTTTCCTTGGCCCTTCAGTGTATATTGTGTTCGAATATTATGAATTACCTCGAAGAGAACGGTCTATTGAGACCCAGTCGACTCAGTTTTCGAAAACATCGTTCTTGTGAAACACAACTAGCTCTTTACCCCCACGAAGTGTTGAGTGCAATTGACAAGGGATTTGAAATTGATTCCGTATTTCTAGATTTCCAAAAGGCTTTTAACACTGTACCTCACAAGCGGATTATAGTCAAATTGCGTGCTAATGGAACATCGTCTCAATTATGTGACTGGTTTCGTTTCCTGTCAGAGAGATCACAGTTCGTAGTAACTGACCGAAAGACATCGAGTAAGAAATGATTTCTGGTGTTCACAAAGGTAGTGCTGCAGTTCTTCCGCTGTTCCTTATCTATGTAAACGAGACAATCTGAGCACCCTCTTAGGTTGTCTGCAGATGATGCTGTCGTTTATCGTGTAGTGGAGTTATCAGAGGATCAAAACAAATTGCAAAACGATTTAGAAAAGATATCTGTATGGCCCGAAAATTGGCAATTGACGTTGAATAATGAAAAGTCTGAAGTCATCCACATGAGTGCTAAATGGAATCGTTTAAAAGTCGGTTACACGATAAATCAGTCAATTCTAAAGGCCGCAAATTCAACAAAATAGCTAGGAATTACAATTACGAGCAACTTAAACTGGAAAGAACTCTCGGAAAAGCTTGCATGGAAGGCGAGCCAAAGATTGCGTTTTGTTGGGAGAACACATAGAAGATTCAACAGGTCTACGAAAGAGACTGCCTCGGTACGCTTGTCTGTCTTCTTTTGAAGTACTGCTGCGCAATGTGGAATCCTCACCAGACAGGATCAACGAAGCACATCGAGGAAGTTCAAAGAAGAGCAGCACGTTTTGCATTATCGAGAAATAGTTGAGAGAGTGTCATGATACTCAATTTGGGGCGGACATCATTACAACAAAGGCGTTTTTCGTTGCAGCGGGATCTTCTCGTGGAATTTTAATCATCACTTTCTCCTCTGAACGCGAAAATATTTTGTTGACGCTGATCTACGAAAGGAGAAACGATCATCATAACGAAATAAGAGAAATCAGTGCTCGCAATGAAAGATTTAGGTGTTCGTTCGAGACTGGAATAATAGATTATTATTGCCTCTTCCAGACACTTAAGTGTGATTTGCAGAGTATCCATGTAGTTGTATATCTTTTAATTGCTTCTAAATCTCGTTGTAACGTCGTTTCATAGCAAATTTGCAGTACCAGCCGATTGCGCGACTATATAATAGATATTGAAAATTATAACCCTTTTCTTCCGTCATTCCTACTCAGTTTTAAGTGCTTGTGTTGATTGATCGCTGGACCGCAAACAGCCACTTAACCTGTGAACGTCCTTCACACCACTAAGAAGTAGCGAAGGGTAAAAGCGCGGATACCGCCATTTTGCCGAACGGAAAACAGTTGTGCCAACCGAAAATTCCACACCGCAATGCTAATATGAATAGTCGCGCTGTACTGGGTATTTTCGAGAAGGACCGAGCAAAGCCGAGAAGGCCGACCCTCAGCCCGCTTGTCCGGCTCACGTGCATGCTGGCCATGGTCTAGAGCATCTTTCAGAGACCTCTTCAAAAAAGCTTTATTCTGACAACTGATTCACGATACATACTGACTTTTGAATGCGTAGATTAGTCCTTGCAGAAAGTATCGTTAATTTTCAGCCGAAAATATCTCTTCAGTTCTTTGATTGACAAAAGTATAGTTAATAAATAATGTCAAAGGTTCTCGTATATTGCTGCGACATTTGGTAACTTCCTGTGGCAAGAACAACGCAAATTGTGGAACAGGCACACAGAAAGTTCTCATACAAATCAAGCCTTATGGAAACATGGTGATCAGATTCTGCATTCTCTTGTCTCACGATCGAGACTTATCGGTATGTTGCAACCAACGCACTTCATTTAGACAAAGGAGCTCCTTGAAAGCTTTATAATGTCATCATTTCACTTAGGAATTAATTCGGTCATACTACACATGTCGTTTGTGAACCACGGAAAAGTAGCGATAGCTTAATAAATATTGGGTTACATGAAAAATGGTACATAACATTTCGATTCCTTTCAACATTATTCGTAAATAGTTTGATATTTCGTACACGTTGATTAGTCATCATACACTCCTGGAAATGGAAAAAAGAACACATTGACACCGGTGTGTCAGACCCACCATACTTGCTCCGGACACTGCGAGAGGGCTGTACAAGCAATGATCACACGCACGGCACTGCGGACACACCAGGAACCGCGGTGTTGGCCGTCGAATGGCGCTAGCTGCGCAGCATTTGTGCACCGCCGCCATCAGTGTCAGCCAGTTTGCCGTGGCATACGGAGCTCCATCGCAGTCTTTAACACTGGTAGCATGCCGCGACAGCGTGGACGTGAACCGTATGTGCAGTTGACGGACTTTGAGCGAGGGCGTATAGTGGGCATGCGGGAAGCCGGGTGGACGTACCGCCGAATTGCTCAACACGTGGGGCGTGAGGTCTCCACAGTACATCGATGTTGTCGCCAGTGGTCGGCGGAAGGTGCACGTGCCCGTCGACCTGGGACCGGACCGCAGCGACGCACGGATGCACGCCAAGACCGTAGGATCCTACGCAGTGCCGTAGGGGACCGCACCGCCACTTCCCAGCAAATTAGGGCACTGTTGCTCCTGGGGTATCGGCGAGGACCATTCGCAACCGTCTCCATGAAGCTGGGCTACGGTCCCGCACACCGTTAGGCCGTCTTCCGCTCACGCCCCAACATCGTGCAGCCCGCCTCCAGTGGTGTCGCGACAGGCGTGAATGGAGGGACGAATGGAGACGTGTCGTCTTCAGCGATGAGAGTCGCTTCTGCCTTGGTGCCAATGATGGTCGTATGCGTGTTTGGCGCCGTGCAGGTGAGCGCCACAATCAGGACTGCATACGACCGAGGCACACAGGGCCAACACCCGGCATCATGGTGTGGGGAGCGATCTCCTACACTGGCCGTACACCACTGGTGATCGTCGAGGGGACACTGAATAGTGCACGGTACATCCAAACCGTCATCGAACCCATCGTTCTACCATTCCTAGATCGGCAAGGGAACTTGCTGTTCCAACAGGACAATGCACGTCCGCATGTATCCCGTGCCACCCAACGTGCTCTAGAAGGTGTAAGTCAACTACCCTGGCCAGCAAGATCTCCGGATCTGTCCCCCATTGAGCATGTTTGGGACTGGATGAAGCGTCGTCTCACGCAGTCTGCACGTCCAGCACGAACGCTGGTCCAACTGAGGCGCCAGGTGGAAATGGCATGGCAAGCCGTTCCACAGGACTACATCCAGCATCTCTACGATCGTCTCCATGGGAGAATAGCAGCCTGCATTGCTGCAAAACGTGGATATACACTGTACTAGTGCCGACATTGTGCATGCTCTGTTGCCTGTGTCTATGTGCCTGTGGTTCTGTCAGTGTGATCATGTGATGTATCTGACCCCAGGAATGTGTCAATAAAGTTTCCCCTCCCTGGGACAATGAATTCACGGTGTTCTTATTTCTATTTCCAGGAGTGTATATGTACAGCATGGACCGAAATGGGCACACTCGGACCTCCGGCGCGATTCCATGCATACTAAAAGTACAGAAAAGTTTGTAGCAAAATGTTATCCCGTACGTGTCTGAAGACACGCAGTTTGGCGTTACTGTAGTAACAAGTACGATAGGTATCTTCAAAATGGTTCAAATGGCTCTGAGCACTATGGGACTCAACATCTTAGGTCATAAGTCCCCTAGAACTTAGAACTACTTAAACCTAACTAACCTAAGGACGTCACACACACCCATGCCCGAGGCAGGATTCGAACCTGCGACCGTAGCAGTCCCGCGGTTCCGGACTGCAGCGCCAGAACCGCTAGACCACCGCGGCCGGCGATAGGTATCTTCATTCAGTGCTGTGAAGCAGTACTGTATAGTTGGCGCAGTGGCTAGAGATTTGCATTAGAATACTTGAGTTCGAGTGTTCAATTCTGGATCTACATAGGTGTAATTTTTTTACTATTTTTGATATACCCAATAACGCTATAGTATGCACTGCTTATTAAACGATACCAACCCAAAAGCTATAACATTTTTAACATTGAACGTAACAGTTATTGTCAGATTCGTCAGCGATGTTCATGAAAAGTTAAAAATAAATTAACTTTCATAGAACAGAAATAACTACAATACTTATCAATGTGCAGATGTTAAAATTATGTACCACATTCAGTAAGAACAGCCAGCTTCGAAATTTTAAATTTTAAATACACTATCAGTGACAGCATGTACTTTCACAAAGCGCATATAGTCTTCAGAGCAGATGCTCAAAGCGACCTCCTTGTAAATCCAAACATTTCGCAACTCGCTGGACCATGCTTCTCTGAATTCTTTGCAACATAGCTGAATCCACAGTTACAAGAGCACCATATACACTCGCAACCAGATCTTCCACATGCATCGGTGTAGCAGAATAAACGCCTTCGTTCAAGTGTTCCACAGGAAGAAATGCGGAGGACTTAAGTGAGGCGAAAGCGTAGGCCATAAAATAGAACCTCCATTTCCTGGTAATGGCTCTGCTTAGGTGCTATCGCACATTTCTTTCAAAGTGCACCATCGTCACAGTCTAACATAACAGGACATCAGATGAGTGCGAATACTAACGCTTATATTGATCTGTAACATAGTTTTTAAACAGGGAGCGTATGTACGAGGTGCATTCAAGTTCTAAGGCCTCCGATTTTTTTTTCTTCGGTCTGGAAAGAGATAGAAACATGCGCATTGTTTTAAAATGAGGCCGCGTTCATTGTCAATACGTCCCAGAGATGGCAGCACCGTACGGCAGATGGAGTTTTACCGCCAGCGGCGAGAATGAGAACTGTTTTAAATACTTAAAATGGCGACGTTTTCCTTACTTGAACAGCGTGCAATCATTCGTTTTCTGAATTTGCGTGGTGTGAAACCAATTGAAATTCATCGACAGTTGAAGGAGACATGTGGTGATGGAGTTATGGGTGTGTCGAAAGTGCGTTCATGGGTGCAAAAGTTTAATGAAGGCAGAACATCGTGTGACAACAAACCGAAACAACCTCGGGCTCGCACAAGCCGGTCTGACGACATGATCGAGAAAGTTGAGAGAATTGTTTTGGGGGATCGCTGAATGACTGTTGAACAGATCGCCTCCAGAGTTCGCATTCCTGTGGGTTCTGTGCACACAATCCTGCATGACGACCTGAAAATGCGAAAAGTGTCATCCAGGTGGGTGCCACGAATGCTGACGGACGACCACATGGCTGCCCGTGTGGCATGTTGCCAAGCAATGTTGATGCGCAACGACAGCATGAATGGGACTTTCTTTTCGTCGGTTGTGACAATGGATGAGACGTGGATGCCATTTTTCAATCCAGAAACAAAGCGCCAGTCAGCTCAATGGAAGCACACAGATTCACCGCCACCAAAAAAATTTCGGGTAACCGCCAGTGCTGAAAAAATGATGGTGTCCATGTTATGGGACAGCGAGGGCGTAATCCTTACCCATTGCGTTCCAAAGGGCACTACGGTAACAGGTGCATCCTACGAAAATGTTTTGAAGAACAAATTCCTTCCTGCACTGCAACAAAAACGTCAGGGAAGGGCTGCGTGTGTGCTGTTTCACCAAGACAATGCACCCGCACATCGAGCTAACGTTACGCAACAGTTTCTTCGTGATAACAACTTTGAAGTGATTCCTCATGCTCCCTACTCGCCTGACCTGGCTCCTAGTGACTTTTGGCTTTTTCCAACAATGAAAGACACTCTCCGTGGCCGCACATTCACCAGTCGTGCTGCTATTGCCTCAGCGATTTTCCAGTGGTCAAAACAGACTCCTAAAGAAGCCTTCGCCGCTGCCATGGAATCATGGCGTCAGCGTTGTGAAAAATGTGTACGTCTGCAAGGCGATTACGTCGAGAAGTAAAGCCAGTTTAATCGATTTCGGGTGAGTAGTTAATTAGAAAAAAAAATCGGAGGCCTTAGAACTTGAATGCACCTCGTATTGCCATAACATCGACAATAACCAATAAAACGACATCACATTTTGATTCTTGACTTGCCTAAGGTCTCTCAGAGGTATGAAACGGTACATTACGGAAAAGTTTATTAACGATTCTATTGTAAAGTTCATGTAGTCATTGAAGAATATCGTTTTCCTATAACAACAAAAAATTTCTCTTAAACACCAGAAAACCTCGCCTCTCGCAGAAAGATGTCTTACATCTACCCAATAACGCCAGTTTTTGTTCGTTACGCTTACAGGAAAATCAGCGAACGTGCAACGTAAGAAACATGTATAGAACGTAATGTTTACGTTATTTAGCGTACCAAATAAGTCACAACAACTGTAGCTAAAGAGAAAAACACTAAAAAAGACCTATAACAAAACCTCAAAAGGAAGAAAAGTGTTTCCAACCGTAGAAGGTAGCATTTCTACAATTGTCGCTTTATCTGAGACAAAACGGCAAGAATCTTAAGCTTATTCGCTTTTGAAATAAAAATAATTATATCATAAAAGTACTCGTGTGTTAGAAAGCCGATGTCATCTGTTGAGTGACAGAGATCGCAGACAGTTGAAGAGGGTCGTAATGTGTAATAGGCAGACGTCTATCAAGACCATCACATAGGAATTCCAAACTGCATCACTGCTATGACAGTTAGACTCCATAAAAATTTATATGTCAAGGAAATTGCATATCATAATAAGAAAAGAAACATAAACCATGTGATCAAAAGTATCCGGAGACCTGGTTGAAATGGATTTACAAGTTTGCGGCGCCCTCCATCGGTAATACTGGAACTCAATATGGTTTTGACCCACCCTTAGCCTTGATGACAGCTTCCACTCTAGTAGGTATACGTTCAATCAAGTGCTGGAAGATTTCTTGGGGAATGGTAGGCCATTCTTCACGGAGTCCTGCACTAACGAGAGGTATCGATGTCGGTCGGTGACGCCTGGCACGAAGTCGGCGTTCCAAAACATCCCAAAGGTGTTCTAAAGTATTCAGGTCAGCACTCTGTGCAGGCCAATCTATTACAGTGGTATTATTGTTGTGTAACCACTCCGCATCGGCCGGAGCCGCCGAGCGGTTCTAGGCGCGTCAGTCTGGAACCGCTACGGTCGCAGGTTCGAATCCTGCCTCGGGCATGGATGTGTGCGGTGTCCTTAGCTTAGTTAGGTTTAAGTAGTTCTAAGTTCTAGGGGACTGATGACCTCAGACGTTATGTCCCATAGTGCTCAGAGCCATTTGAACCATTTTTTGAACCACTCCGCCACAGTCCGTGCATTACGAACAGGTGCTCTATCGTGTTGGAAGGTACAATCGCCATCCCAGAATTGCTCTTCAGCAGTGGGAAGCAATAAGGTGCTTAAAACATCAATGTAAGCCTGTTCTGTGATAGTGCCACTCAAAACACCAAGGGTTGCAAGCCCCCTGCATGAAAATCACGACCACACCATAACACCACCGCCTCCGAAAATATGTGGGCACTACACACGCTGGCAGATGACGTTTACCGGACATTCGCCATACCCACACCCTGCCATCGGATCGCCACATTGTGTACCGTGATTCGTCACTCCACAAACGTTTTTCCACTGTTCAATCGTCCATTGTTCACGCTCCTTACACCAAGCGAGGCGTCGTTTGGCATTTACCGGCTTATGATCAGCCGCTTGACCAGGAAATCAAGTTTTCTCACCTCCCACCTAACTGTCATAGTATTTGCAGTGGATCCTGATGCAGTTTGGAATTCCTGTGTGACGGTCTGGATAGATGTCTGCCTATTACACATTACGACCCTCTTCAACTATCGGTGGTCTCTGTCAGCCAACAGACGAGATAGGTCTGTACACTTTTGTGCTGAATGTGTCCCTTCACGTTTCCACTTCACTATCACATCGGAAACAGTGAATCTAGGGATGTCTAGGAGTGTGGAAATCTCGCGTACAGCCTTATGACACAAGTGACACCCAATCACCTGACCACGTTCGTGAGTTCCGCTGAGTGCCCCATTCTGCTCTCTCACGATGTCTAACGATCACTGAGGTCGCTGATACGGAGTACCTGGAAGTAGGTGGCAGCACAATGACCATAATATCAAACACGTATGTTTTTGGGGGTGCCCGAATACTTTTGATCACATATTGAATGCTTCTCCTGCCTAAAATATGTGTTTATAGCCTGTTGCTGTCAGCAAAGTAAGAGGCGGTTACGCACATATTCGAAAATATTTCTTCATAAATAAGTTGATTTTTTTCACTGAAACAGTGGGATTCGGCCGTTTCTATGTTTATTTCGCGGTATTCATGTCTCTCGTTAATTTATTAATGCCTAGAACGCCAATATATAACAATTACTTCGTTACTTAAGTAGAAATGTGATTAAAAACAAATGCATCCTTACTATGCATGTGAATGTCTGCTTCCTCACCACTTGGAGCGCTCCTGCCGCTCGAGTCGTCAAACGTAATAGCTTTCGCATCAGAGAAGGTCGCGACTGTAGGTGTTAATTAGGCTGTATCGTCATGGTGGAACCACAACCTCTGCCGAACGTGAAGAGAAATTTCTTCTAGTTCTTCAGGCAGGGGAACTACCTGGAACAAAAGAAGAAGGTATGGGCGAAGAAGGAGAGGGATTTTTTTAGTTTAGGGGGCAGGGGTTAACTGAAGGGAAGAGAAGCAATGGAGGGGTATGGCGCGTGGAAAATAACAGAGGAAGCTTTGAAACGCAAAATTCATTTATAAATTGGAATATTAAAAATATTTCGCTTTCCAGTATTAACATTAGGTAATCGGAAGTGTTTCGTATAAGACCTGGTGTACTTTGTCTGTAACGATGATGAAGCCAGATATCAAATCTCCCAGTCTAAGATTATAAAATAAAAGATATACCTAGATACGGAATCGAACCGTCAAACTCTACTATGCTAACACGAAGTTCTAACCACTGCAGATATTTTCGATAGTGAAGTATTAATTAACAACGAATGCGCAAATGCCACTAAATTTGTCCTTGTGTTGTTTTATCAAAGAGCAGAAGTCCTCGTAGAAGTTAAGTAAAAACCTCCGTCTCTATTTCTAAGATCACTTACTAATTTAATCGTGACGTCTTCATTAATAACACTTTCCATGTAACTGGAGATGCACACAAAAATCTCTGTGTCTTTACCTTCCGTCGGCTGACCGATAGCAAGGCAACATTCTGCAGTTGCAGATTTGCTCGGCTGTTGTAACCATGTGTGACGCTTATGCTCTACAAACGGGTCCACCATGATCCCGGTGGCCTGCCCCAAGTATACTTGCCACAGCTGCTGTGGTACGGTAGACACTTGACGTACCCAAACAAACATCATCCTTCACAGACCCCCCAAGGGTCCTAATCTTATATGGTGGTCGAAAAATACACTACACTCCGTGATTCTTCAGAATACGACCAATCTTGGAAATGCTTCCTGAATACGGCAAAAAATATTGTAGACTAAACCACCAGCTCGTTATTCTCATCATTCACCCAATTAACGGTTGGTCGATAGCGCAACATGCTGGCAAAAGATGACTGAAATGGGCTAACTCAGCTGACAAACTCTCAGGATGTGCAACAAATGTAGGTTATCAACATTTGAGTTAGTTTGAACGGCATGTTGTCGTCGGCGCATGGGTGATGGGGCACAGCGTCGCCGAGGTAGTGTGACAAATGTGTGTGAACTCTTATGGTCATCAGTCCCTAAGCTTACACACTACTTAACCTAAATTATCCTAAGGACAAACACACACACCCATGCCCGAGGGAGGACTCGAACCTCCGCCGGGACCAGCCGCACAGTAAATGACTGCAGGGCCCTAGTCTGCTCGGCTAATTCCGCGCGGTCCGAGGTAATGGTGAGTTGGGGATGTTTTTGTACGACCATTTCGCGAGTGTACCGTGAATATCAGGAATCCGATAAAACAACAAATTTCCGACATTGCAGGGGCCGGAAAAATATCCTGCAAATACGGTACCAACGATAACGTGACAGAAGTGTAACCTTTCCGCAAATTGCTGCTGATTTCAGTGCTGGGCCATCAATAAGTGTCAGCGTGCGAACCATTCAACGAAACATCATCGATATGGGCTATCGGAGACAATGGCCTACTTGTGTGCCCTTAATGACCGCATGACACAAAGTTTTACGTCTTGCCTGGGCCCGTAAACACCGACATTGGAACATTGATGACCGGAAACATGCTGCTTGGTCGGACGAGTCTTATTTCAAATTCTGTCAATCGGATGTACATGTACGGATATGGAGACAACACCATGAACCCTGCATGTAAGCAGGGGACTGTTCAAGCTGGTGGAAGCTCTGTAATGGTGCGGGGCGTGTGCAATTGGAGCGATACGGGAACCCTGATGCGTCTAGATACGACTCTAACAGATGGCACGTACTTAAGCATCCTGTCTGATCAGCTGCGTCCATTCGTGTCCATTGTGCATTCCAGCAGGACAATACGACTCCCCACACGTCCAGAATTGCTACAGAGCGGTTCCAGGAACACTCTTCTGTGTTTAAACGCTTCCGCTGACCACAAAACTGCCCAGACAAGAATATTATTGAGCATATCATGGGTGCTTTGCAACACGCTGTTCACAGGAGATCTCCACCTCCCCCCCCCCCCCCCCGTACTCTTACGGATTTATGGACTTATGGACAGCCCTGCAGGATTCATGGTGTCAGTTCCCTCCAGCACTACTTCAGACCTTCAGACATTAGTCGAGTCCATGCTACGTCGTGTTGCGGCACATCTGCGTGCTTGCGGGGTCCCACACGGTATTAGGCAAGTGTACCAGTTCTTTGGCTCTTCGGTATATGTGTAAACGATCTTCCATCTAATTTATAACAAACAGGATTAGATTTTTTCGGATAACACCAGTATCGTTGTCAGTCCAAGCGTACGTAACAGTGTCATTGAATGGTTTTCCGCGAATAATCTCACTCTCAGACTTAAAAAGATACAGCATATTCATTTCCGCACATTTAGCGCTACTACACCAGTGATATGTGTAATACACGGCGAGGAAATAATAAACAGGGAGGAAACTCCAAAATTTTCGGGTGTCCATATCGGTGTGAATTTAAACTGGAAAAATTCCATTCTGGAACTCCTAAAAAATTTAGTTCAGCCACGTTTGCACTTAAAATCATTGCATATCTTGAGGAAAGACAAATCAGTTATATTTTGCACATTTTCAATGAATAATGTCCTATGGAGTAATATTCTGGGGTAACTCATCTTTAAGAAAGAAAGCCATCATTTCTCAAAAACGTGCTGTAAGAATAAAATGTGGCGATCAGCCACGCTCGTCTTGTAGACTTCCGCTTAAGAAGTTGGGCATTCCGACTGTAGCTTCACTGTATTATTCCCTCACGAAGTTTATTGTAAATAACCCACTGCAGTTCAAAAGGAAAAATGATGTACATAAAGTATCAGAAGAAAAAATGACATTCGTTACTGTAAGTTATGGTTGTCTTTAGCACAAAAATGGGTGCAAAATGCTGAAACTAAAATATTTTATCCCTTACCTGGTGATATAAAATGTCTGATAGAAAGTAAAGTAATATTTAGAAACAAACTGAAGAAGTTGCTCCTTGACCACTCTCTTCTTTACGTAGAAGAGTTTCTGTCATTATAATGTTTAAAATGTAACGGGTAGGAATTACTAAGTCACATCCATACGTTATTGATAATAATAATAACAGAAAAGAAAAACTTCTAAATTACCAGCATTTAGCCACATTTACAAATTAATTTGCGATGTGAATGGAAAAGACTTGTTCCGGATCATTACGATTTCTCGTAGAAACGATCCATCGAAACATGAAACTAACTAACTATCGAAATATCGGCGGTTTTCGGGGACGTTGCTCGGCTGCATTTCCGTAAGTTATTTGAACATTCGATATCCTGGGAGAAGCTGAAATTTCACAAATATTTCCGTTTTCTATAAAGAATGTGAAAACCACAGATATAATATCAAGACGAAAAAAATGGTTCAAATGGCTCTGAGCACTATGGGACTTAATATCTGAGGTCATCAGTTCCCTGGAACTTAGAACTACTTAAACCTAACTAACCTAAGGATATCACACACATCCATGCCCGAGGCCGGATTCGAACCTGCGACCGTAGCGGTCGCGCGAACAGATGTCCCCCTTCCCTATTCCACTCGCGAATGGCGCGTGGGAATTACAATTGTCGGTATTCCTCAAATTTTCTCGTCATTCGTGAGATGTATATGGGGGGGGGGGGGGGGGGAACCAATATGTTGTCCGACTCTTTCTGGGACGTGCTCTCTCCAAATTTCAATAGTAAACCTCTCCGTGATGCCTCTTTTGTAGCGTCTGCCACTGGTATTTGTCGATCGTTTCTGTAACGCTCTCGCGCTGACTAATCGATCTGGTGACGAAACTCACAACTCTTTGTTGGATCTCCTCTGTCTCTTCTATCAATCCTACCTCGTAAGAATACCAGATTGATGAACAACAGTCAATCATCTGTCTCACAAGCGCCTTGTAAGGCACTTCCTTAGTGAATGAGTTAAATTTCCTTAAGATTCTTTCTATGAATATCAGCCTGGCACCTGCTTTTCCTTCTATTTGTGTCATACAGTCATTCCACTTAAGCTCGCTCTGGATAGTCCGTTATAGATATTTTTTGGATACGACTGAATTGGGCAATTACTTGAAAATTGTGTTCACAGACATATCTAAAATCAATGTTTTCGGTTCTATAAGAAGTAACATCAGCACTGTAATGAAATAACATTTCTTAATGTTAAGTCATTTAGTTATACTGCACGTAAATAAAATGTACGCCTTTGACTTCCTTTCCATATCCCAGAGACACCGTGTCGTACGTGGACAGATTTAGTGTAATGCCACGGAGACTTTTGTAATAGACCAGTGATACTATTGCACGAAGTGCAAAATATAGACCGTTCGTAAAATGAAAAGAACTGATGGTGTACATTGCTATGAATGTCTACAAGAATCACGATTATGTGTTAGGATGGAACGCAGTCACGGTTACCTACTCTTCTCGAACACTGTGTACCCTCTTGTCCATCTGTCCACACCTATAGGACCCACTCAAATATTCAGTGTTCCCCTGCTTCCACTGCACACATTGTTGCCCATAAATACGAACTTTTTTCAGGGGAGGGGGATCTTGTTCCCAGATTGGGAGCCATTCGGACTGCTTACTGGCACCACATGCCAAGATCCGCCGACAGAAAGCCAAAGGGTCTATGCTGTTATTTATCTGGCACTGGTCCTAAATGAAAGTGAGGAGAGTACTTTCTAGATAGTTGTTTTCCATTTCTCCGTCAACTGTCAGTGCTTTCCTAGACTTAGTGTTTCCGACTAGTAAACTTGGATTTCGCACTGTTGGGAATTGTTTTTGCAATGTCTGTGTTTACTTCCTAGGTTTTATTTTGGTTGTTTTCAGCATTTTATCATTTACCTTTGATGATGCACGAATATTGGTATAATGACACGTATTTTTTTTATTTTGTCAGGACTGCGACAGTGACGGGCAAGTGGACTGTATGGACTTCATGTTAATACATCTGTATGGACCTGGAGGATGTGATGGCGATAAAACGCAGGGGCCAATCGCTATATTCATCTCCTGCTGGGACTCGTACAAAAAACAGTCGTCAAATATCACTAGTCAAGCACTGCCCAATTAGCAGTGACTACATTATATTTCTCTTATGTAGCATTGGTGCAATGAACAAATATTTAACATTAATTACATGTACACAAAAAAGTAAAATATATTGACCATATCATAACGCAAAGAAAGCTCACAACCACACAGATGAAAAATTGGGAGTTGACGAAGTACTTATTCTAACGTAATGGCTCGCCTGTTAATATGAGGGGTGTTCAATGGGTAATGCAATACTTTTTCTTCTCAGCCAACTTCGGTTGAAAAAATACAGAATCCGTTGTGGAACATCGTGGAATATTCCCGCTACAACCCCGGCAGTTTCATGAAGTTCCGATAGGTGGCGGCATTATACGTAGACTCCAAACTGGCGTCTGTTATGGAGGTACGTTCTAAGTAGAGGGCTGTCATTGAGTTTTTTTGGGCGGAAAACCAGAGCATCGCACATGTTCATAGGCTCTTGCATTATGTCTACAGAGTCCTGGCAGCGAATAAAAGCATGGTGAGTCGTTGGCAGACATGTTTGTCATCATCGCAACTAGGTCGCGCATACCTGTCCGATCAGCCGCGTGCCGGCCGACCGCACACAGCTGTGACTCTTGCAATATCGGAACGTGCGGACACTCTCATTCGAGGTGATCGATGAATCACAATCAAACACAGCACTGCGCAACTAAACATCTGCACACCCGCGAGGAACTCACGAAACTTCATTGGACTGTTCTTCATCATCCACCCTACACTTCGGATCTCGCACCTTTCGACTTTTATCTCTTTGGCCCAATGAAGTATGCAATCCGTGGGAAGCAGTATGTCGATGATGGGGTGGTTATTGATGCTGCAAGACGTTGGCTCCGACGTCGACCAGTAGTGTGGTACCATGTGGGCACATAGACCCCCCAATAAGGTAGGGTAGCCCGCCGGGTTAGCCGTACCGTCAAACGCACGGCTTTCCGGGCGGGAAGGAGCGCCTGGTCCCCTACACGAATCCGCCCGGCGGACTTGTGTCGAGGACCGGTAAGCCGGCCATTCTATGGAGGGCTTTTAGGTGGTTTCCCATCTGCCACGGCGAATGCGGGCTGGTTCCCTTTATTCCACCTCAGCTACATTATGTTGGCGATTGCTGCGCAAACAAGTTCTCCACATACGCGTACACCACCATTACCCTACCACGCAAACATGGGGGTTACACTCGTCTGGTGTGAGACGTTCCCTGGGGGGTTCCACCGGGGGCCGAACCGCACAATAACCCTGGATTCGGTGTGGGGCGGTGAAGGGGTGAAGTGGACTGCGGTAGTCATCATGGGGTTGTGGACCACTGCGGCTGTGGCGGGGACGGAGCCTCTCCGTCGTTTCTAGGCCCCCAGTTAACATACAATACAAAACAATGCAAGGTGGGTAAGGCCGTTCCATTGAACTTAGATTATGTTGAAAAATAGGGTTTTGTAGCCAGAAGATTGGGGAATAATGTGATGTAATGGAATTCTAAACAAAACCTACTTGCTTTCAGAAAAACGTGTTACATTACTTATTGCACGGTCCTCATGTAATGAACTGATGTCTATACTACTTTGCTCGACTTGCATTGAACCGGTATCATTATACCTAAATGAATAAGATAAACACTTTTTATTCTGCTCTTTCCTTCTATTCATCCATTTTTACGTGTTAACGATTTCGATGTCATACATATTGAGGGTTCTTTCTTAGTTGTGTTTGAAGTCGATAGCTTGTAAAGCTGAAAACAATAAACACAACTGAGGCCACAAAGAAAAAGAAACAATTAGGACAATAAAAATATTTATTTTCCTCCATCACATTCTTATTAACTGAAGTCCGCATCATCTTCCTTCACTAAGCAAGGTGCAAGATAACACGAGTCCTCGAGCTCTATCTGTAGCTTGCTAAGCACGTCGTATGACTCGTAACCAGACTGAAACGACAGGAACTGAAGCACCAGACTGCAAAAGCTCTCATTCATTATTTACAGCTGTCATTTACAATACAGGTTTCAGCAAGAATAACAGTTAAGAAGACAGAAACAAGACATAAGAGAATCACTCACAAATGTGCATTCGAACCAGCATCTTGACACCACTATCACACTAAACAAGAATATACTACAATATTCTTGTCTGGTCTACAGTTCTACAAGAATATTATTAACTAATACATAGGGAAAGTTTTTGCAGTCACAATAAGAATATACTACGCTCAATAGAATAGTTTTTCCGTAATCACTTATCAGAGTGATTATAAAAGTGAGTGCTAGTTTTCAAGAAAGTGTCCAGCAGCAGTTGTGCCGTGGAAGAGAGAAAATAGATAATTTGTTACTCTCAGTGACAAAAAAGTAATTTTAATAAAGTGTACTATGCTTTTCCCGGTAATAATGAATAGTGGGGTTATAACAGTAATATTGGTCACGAATTTAGAAAACAATGACATTTTCTGACAATTTCGTAAGCGACAGAAGTGGCCACGGTTACATCTGAACAGAAGTCAGTATAACCATCACGGTTTCCCGTCTGCAGCGAAGAGGTGATATTGCTGAACCTGTCCTGCATCTCACATGAAAGGAGGTACTTATTTATTCTCCATATTGCATTGGATCTGGATGCAATCTACAATGTTGGGCCTTCCATAAAATGTACGAAGGTCGTTCAATAAATAACGCAACACTTTTTTTCCTGAAAGCAGGTTGTTTTTATTCAGAATTCCAATACGCCATATTGTTCCCCAATCATTTGGCTACAAAACCTTATTTTTTCAGCACGACCTCTGTTCAATGCGACGGTTTTACGCCACCTAACTGGGAGAGTCTGTATGCCCGCACAATACTATTATACTGATCGACATCGGAGCCAACGTCTTGCTGCATGAATAACCTTCCCATTATCCACGTATTACTTCCCGCGGACTGCATCCTTCATTGGGCCAAACAGATGGATGCCAAAAGGTACGAGAACCCACCGGGCATGCACCTTTGAGTACCCCAGCTGGTGGATGAATGTGTCAGCAACCCATTTGCACGAGTTACTGTGTGAAGCGAAGAACTAGAGAAAGTTATCTAAAAAAGACATGACCATATTCTTGCAGTAGAAGCTTAAGTCCTTTTGATGCAGACTGTAGGCCAAGAAAATGTGTTCAACGTTTAGACTCGCTTGATTAGGGAAACTAGAAGACCCAGATATAATAGCGTCCATATATTCTTCCGCAGATGATATCACAGGCAGCCACAGACATGCAGTAACAGACTGACACTACCGCATACTGTACCATCGGCGTTATTGAAGCCAGCACTTTAGGCTAGCAATGCAGCGACGAGCGCGAAGGACGCTTA
The DNA here is from genome assembly GCF_023864345.2 of Schistocerca serialis cubense. Classification (NCBI taxonomy): domain Eukaryota; kingdom Metazoa; phylum Arthropoda; class Insecta; order Orthoptera; family Acrididae; genus Schistocerca; species Schistocerca serialis. Next base: position 473,416,346 of record NC_064639.1, on the reverse strand, counting down.
AAAATCAGTTTATATACTGAGATAAAGAAATGGAGATAAACTGATACAACTCGTTACCTTTAGAGTTTTGACAAAATGGTTATTACATGCGTCGTGTTTGGTTGTAATTTCTGGTATAGCAGACGGATGATACAAGGAAGGGAACATGTCACAATGAAGAATAACTAGAAACATCTTACGTATTTTTGCTTATATGCTGTATGTAATCCTAAATAATTACATTACAGTTTGTCTTATCGGAAATACTGGCAATGATTAAATAGTTTATGTACATTTTGGGATGTTACATAAATCTATTATTAACAGACGTAGCTTAATGATATGCCTTTAACCAGTTCTTATCGACTTTGGCTCTTCTTCGAGTAGTATGCTCCTCATGAAAGTGCTCCTATAAGTAGAACGTGCTATTTGTCGCTGAGAACAAGTTCTTTATTCATTTGAATAGTCTGCTTTAAAAGCATGCACATGCAACTCCACGTTCTTCTCATAACAGGATGCTACAATGTATGATTCAACTAGTATACAAATATTTGCTCAACTGCAGGACTTTATTAGACAACCTTGTAAAGGCACAACGTCATTTTGTCTCAGAAAATCTTGGTAGTACAATATAGAAACTTGCTGACGCCGGCATCTTACTTCACCAAACTCAGACTTCAGTAAAAGATGCATCTTTGCCAGTCTAGCGATGTATGTCTGTGCAGCCAACCGGTATCGTTTGTTTATCACAGATGTAACTCAGAGCAGTAGTTTTTCGAACATAGTGGGGCAGAGCTCTCTGCCTAACTAACAACAAAATATTAAAAAAACACTGAATACAACCCGTTTGCAGAGAATAGTTCCCAGATTATGTAGTGATTGAAAATTACTGGATGTAATCAGGATTAAAACCAAGTTTTCAATGTCTATAATTGTCGCAGACATATTAGATGCCTACTACATTTATCATTTTCCCCTTCTTATTGATCCAAAATTCAAAAGACATTGATAACGACACTCAATTGAAAGTGAAAGAGGGTGTATCATGTATTGAAGCAGTTGAGACAGTAAATTTTTTTCATATTTCCAGTACATTTTATGAAATTTTAAAAAAAGAATCCAGATTTAACCAAACTCTATGTCATGCCACAAGACAATAAACCTGATGTTAAGCATTACATGAAATGTATTCGCAGTTGCGAATTTGGGTAAGTATCAACTGTATAAAGGAATGGCGACAGTGAAAATTTGTACCGGACCGGGACTCAAACCTGGATTTCTCGTTTATCACGAGCAGCTGCCTTGCCATTAGGCTATCCGAGCACACTTCACAGCCAGACCCACACTTCCACATGATACTGTAGTGCCTGTGTCGTTCAGAAGTACGATTCATCCCCCCTGTAGGTACATCGCATTGTACATCCGAACAAAAGAGGCACTGCAATATCGTATGATGTTAAGCATTACTTCTCAATATCTAACAGCCCTTCATTTTTGTGCAAGCCACGTGGATTAGACCCACAGGAATTAAAAAATGAGAAGGTAGAATTACAATACTTGTTAGACCATTTCTTTCAACTGCATAAATCGCAGTAGGCCCATCTCCTACATATGGCTATAAAACCAGATCGTTTTTAGGAGTGGAGGAGGATGGTAAGAATTAGATGAGTGCAGAGAGTGACTAATAAAGAGATGCTGGAAAGAACAGAGTAGAATTATTGTAAGTTATAAGGAAAAGAAAGAAGAGCTAGCTTAGTCACATGTTGAGACGAGACTGCTGAATGCATTGGAAGGAAAGAGAAGACACAAGAATCGTGGATGAAACTAAAGGAAGTGGAAGCTTCTTGGAAATGTAGAGAACAGCTTCAGACAGAAGGACTTGGATATCAACCTTGTGAAGCTCTGCCTTCAGCGTGAACACACAACAGTAATAATACGATTGTTTACTTGTTCGTGGAAATTATTGTCGTGTAAATGATCGCACGCTGACATATCTCTGTTCATTTTGTTTACTTAATCCTTCGTGCCAAAAAACACTGTCTTAAAAAGCTTGTTATGAAACTCCGTTCCCGTGGAAGATAACCAAATATCTATAATAATAACTCAGTTTGGCCTATATGAATTTCATTTCCTGCTTTTTCGGATTACGGAATGCACCTAGCATTTTTCAGTGATTTTCAACGAAGCACTTCGAGGACTACATTACTGTTTTCCCTCCATATACAGCGTTCTAACTCCATCTGGTTCAGAAAGGGAACACTTGGGACAATTTTCCGTTATTTTGCGAATATACCGTCGGAGAATTAATCTTCAAAGGTCTATGTTTAGTACTCCGAAAATTTCTTTGCTGGGATATGTCATTCCATCAGATGGCACCAAGATGCACTTGAAAAGAGCAAAAGGTAATGTAAAAGCGGATCCTCCAGAAACTGCAAAAATTACGAACATTGATCAGTGCCATCATTTTCTCAGTGCCATCATTTTCTTTTGTCATTATTTGGAGTACACTACACGAAACTAAACTCTTCTACACGATAATCCGAAAGTAAGTACAAATAGTGGCAAAAGGAAAATCGACAGAGCGCCACCAGCAACATAACTGTTTGAAGAAGGTAAGTAAAATCTGTAACTGTCAGTACTACTAACTTACAGAAATGTGAAGAATGAACTTGTGTTATATGTGGAATAGTCCCACACAAATAGGATTCAGTTTGGAAGTCTATTGTCTATTCATTTATTTTGAAAGAAATTTTCTCTTTCCAATAGGAATTACTCACCTTAGTACAGGAACTTCTCAGTATTTATTTAGCGATTAAATATTTAAATTATCTGCTCGAAGTAAGAATATTTTATAGCTACACGGACCACGACTCCTTAAATATAGCGTGAGCGTACTACATGACTGCAGCATTGTTTCTTACCTGAAGTACATTTTCGTGCGTTATATGTCTGGCATAGCTATTCATCTGTGTAGAGATGACAGACTGCGACGAAAATGCTATCTCAAAGAAATAGCGCTTCATTGAGGAAGCATATTTACTCCTAGTTGATGAAAATACTGGAGTGACTTAATTGATAACAGTCGTCCACATACTCAAAACAATTTAGGATTCCAGTTTTGGAGCATGGTTAAGTTATGGCATGTCAAGATATTAGGTCGTCAGCCAAGACCACATCTTTCAAACTTGTCTTACACTGTGGCTGATATTTGCTTTATGGGTATTAGGTCGTGATCCATGGCATAATTCCCTGCCTAACATTTCGTCTTCTGACGCTGGAGACATCGTCAGATGGAAATAGCCATTGCAACAGCTTTTATATACAAGGTGGTTACAAACAGTCTGGAAAGCTTGTAAAGATGTTGCAAGGTATGCTGTACTGAGAAATAACTGTTAAGAAAAAATTCGATATTTTGCGCTGTTTCTCAGTTAATTAGCATTGAAGTTAGTCAATCAGGCCGTTGCGCACTCAGATTCAAGCGGATCGCCAGATTCAGTTAGATACGACATTGCAGGGGCTGTATTATTCTGATTACGATGCAAAGTTCCTTTGGATATGCATGCTTGCATGCATGCTTCGCATCGTAATCAGAAAAACACAGGCGCTGCAGTATCGTATTTATCTGCCGATACCGGGCGAGCGACTTTCAAGTACAACGTCTGACCTGAACGGGAATATACATAACGGATGTAAGAGTACAGGTCGTAGACGCGTGGTTGACGGCGTATGGAAGACTGGGTCGGGCCGTGACTCGTGCACGGGCAGCTGAATGGTAAAGCGACTGCACGCGATAAGTGGGAAATCGGGGTTCGAATCCCCGTCTGACACAAATTTTCATTGTCGTCCTTCCACTCTACCGCTGATGGTAGTTCTCACTCGAAATTGCGAATTCTTTTGAAGAGATACAGTTAGTGTCAGCTGTTCTCGTAGCGTAGATGAAGGCGCACCGTACTGCTCAGCCGGTGGCTCGAATTCGATCCTTACTACCGTCCCATATCCAGTTCTTGTATCGCTTTCTTGTTCGGTTTTACGAAACCAAACGAACAACACGTTAGGCGACACTGTCTCTGGCAGGCCGTTTGAATTTGTGTGCGCAACGGCCTGCCTGACTGGCTAACTTCAACGAAAATTTACTCGGAAGCGGCTCAACATATCTAATTTTTTTCTGAACAATTCTCAGCACAATCTACCCTGCAACACCCTTACAAGCTTTTCCGACTGTTTCTGACCACCCCATACACACAGGTCAGCTTGCTGTTGTGAGCTTGTTCGAGTCTGTAACAGCCTCCTACGCCGTTAAAGCTTCTAATGGTGTCTCCAGCACTGAAAGACGAAACGTCAATCTGAGATTTATGCCTTTGACCAGGGCCGAATGCACATAAGGCAAATATCACCCGTATCACAATTACTGGGCGTCAAAGCTTGCCTTCTGTACTGTCTTGCCAAACTTGAAAGAAGTGTAATTACGCACTATGCCATATATAGAACGCCAAATTAATAATTACAAGGCGTTCTAGAAATTCTATTGGAAAATTGCCAGTTGCTAATGAAAATTTTTCGGGCGGTACATGCTGGCGTAGCTGTTCCTCTAATAGACTCCGGCGGATTCGCTGTTTTGCATGTACTGAACGTAATGTACAGATAAACCATCACAGGTCGCTGTGTGCACAACAGGACATGCTTGCGTTTACTGTCCCTGTACTGAAGGTTTCTCCACCTGAACAGAAGTTGTGTCCCTTTGAAATTTCGAAGCAGAGGTGGTAGCAGTAATACGTGGTCAGTGTAAAGCTCCCGTCACTATAAAAATTTATTTATGAGGAACTATGTTACACCCACTTAAGTGGTTTGTTGTAAATGATAGCTTGACTCATATAGTTTATGGACACTCTTACACACGTGATCCGTTTGCTGTCCATATAATGTCTCAGTTACTCTCCTCGTAATAGGAAACACATCCTAATGTTCTGTAAAATTATATTTATTTGGTCATGAAGCGGCTTTCAGCTTCTTATGGCGTCTGCAGGTGAAATACTCTATGTCATCTTTGTATCTTCTATGCAGATAACATCTATGTATTTGTATTGTAGTGAACTGAGGACCTAGAAACGACGGAGAGGCTTCGTCCCCGCCGTGTGCGGTTCGGCCCCCAGTGGACACCTCCCCCCCCCCCCCCCCCCCCCAACCAGGAACGTCTCACACCAGACGAGTGTAATCTCAATGTTTGCGTGGTAGAGTAATTAAGGTATAGTGTAACTGAGGCGGAATAAGGGGAACCAGCCCGCATTCGCCGAGGCAGATGAAAAACCGCCTTAAAAACCGTCCACAGACTGGCCGGCAGTCCGGACATCGACACTAATCCGCCGGGCGGATTCGTGCCGGGGACCGGCATACCTTCCCACCCGGAAAGCAATGCGTTAGACCGCACGGCTAACCGGATGGGCTTAACATCTATGTAAGTCACACATCATCTTACCTGTGTTTGCGACATTCAGTTGTCACCTGGAGATGGTCTAACAAGCCGGAAACCGGTTCGCAATCAAACGAATATAAGTCTCTGTATGTCCATTTTCTTTAGAGATGGAAGTGGGATTCGGCTGTTCGATACAGGATGTCAAATTAAATACCTGTCGGCCGTCTAGTTTTCAACTTTATTTTATTTGGCAACCAGTTTCAGTGTTCTACTACGCCATCTTCAGGCCCCTGACGGACGTATAGGAACATTCTACCTCATTTATGATCAAAACAGGGGCCAGTTGTACTGATATTAGTAGATTTTTGCAATAGCGATCACTTCTTCCGTCACCAGCCGACTGTTCAGATGAGGTTGAAGTGATCGCTATTGCAAAAATTTACTTACACCAATATTACTGGCCCCTTTTTCTTGTCACAAACGAGGTAGAATCTACCTACACGTCGGTCAGGGACCTGAAGATGGCGTAGTAGAACGCTGAAACTGGTTGCCAAATAAAATAGTTTAAACTAGACTGCTGAAAGATGTTTAGTTTGACAAATAAATATAATTTCGTTGAACATTAGGCAGTGTTTCCTATTTAATGTTACCATCATGTTCTGTCAACTACCGACGGAAAATTCAGTTAATGAACACTATCAGTAATGTAGCCATAAGAAAGAATCAGGAGCGGTTATGTTTAGTGAAAGTGATGGCCATGCTATTGGCTATTGGACCATCTCTACGGATCCATCCAAGAACTTATGAACAAATGAACCCGAACGTGGCGGATCACAATCTTGTCGAAATACTATCACGGTTGAAATTCTTGTACCTGAAGTACAACCCCTAAAGTTCCAACTTGTCCTGGAAAACTGTTCTCGTAATGGTAGTAGGCCCAGTAATAAAGAACGTTTCAGTATTTTTGCTATGCGTTAAGCCACACCACACATTCAAAAACATGGTTCAAATGGCTCTGAGCACTATGGGACTTAACGTCTATGGTCATCAGTCCCCTAGAACTTAGAACTACTTAAACCTAACTAACCTAAGGACATCACACAACATCCAGTCATTACGAGGCAGAGAAAATCCCTGACCCCGCCGGGAATCGAACCCGGGACCCGGGCGCGACCACACATTCGTTTTCAGACTGTCCCTTATCTGCTGTACCACGATACGTGGGTTCTCCGACCCCTATATCAAAACACTATGGCTACTTACTTTATCGGAGATATTGAAAGTCGTCTCATCACAAAAACAAATTTTATATTGTCTGCACCGATTCGTTCGAGCATGTTCGTACATAAATTCTGCACGTCAGGGCCCATCACTGGCTCCAGAGTTTGCAGGAGTTGCACGTTGTATGCATCGAAATGCATCCGTTTGTGCAAAACCTTCATCACAGTGCCCTGAGGTACGCATTTTTCTCTGGAAAGACGACGTGTCGGCTACCGTGGAATGCGCTGAAATGCTACACGCGCGGAATCAACTGTTTCGTCATTCACTCCAGGTCCACCACTTCTGACCTTGTCGTGAAGACTGCCAATCTCTTTCAACTTTTCATGTCATCCTTTGATGCTCTTCACATCTGACGGAACTCGAACATAGACACTGTCGCTGAACTGTAGTGGGCGACAATGTTCCATGAAACCAATAAACACATGCGATCTCTCCTGCATAAGATGTCGTTGTGACAGCAGCGCTCCTAAATTATGTTACTTGTAACCAGAGAGTAATAAGAGAGAGAGAGAGAGAAAACAGAAATCAGATGCTGTCAGAACACATGTAGAAATTTATCAATAAAAATAGCAAGAGTTTAACTACCATTTGCAACAAATCACACAGCTGTATCTAGCATAGTTCCATGTAATCAGGGGAATACTTCATGCTCACCCTGTGTTTTTTAAATCTTGAATTAGCAGATTTGGAACGCCGCAACAGATAGTGACAAATCAAACCGAAATTTAAGTCTAATATGTTCTGAGCCTTATAAAGCTTTTTGGCTCCGACTAACAAGAACTGCTACGTAACACTAACGGAAAAATCGAATGGTTATACCGTACACTGAAGAGTGTCATACAACCCATGCTGCAACGAATGACCAGCGATTCTACTTAGCTTCCTTATTCCTTCTGAAGTAAAAGCAGCTATGTAGTAGCGAAAATATTGTGTAGGTCTACAGTGTTCTCAGGAACCTAAAATTGCAATGGACTTTGACCCTCCAACTTTTGTTACCGAATGGAATAAAAGCATGATTTCGGAAACGTGCAGATTAGCCCCACAAGAAAAAAGAAGCTCTTTTCCTTCACAACAGTCTTTGAAGCACAAATGATTTGATTGTCAAAACTGGCAAGGTAAAGAGCGATCTCACACAGTCATAGCATATAAAGGTCCTTATGAAGTGATTCCACGTTTACTGAAATTTTCCATCATAAATATTAAAGAAAAACCACCTATTTTGTTGGACAAAAAGTTCCCGGTAAACATGCTGCGTCCAGTTCGGATAATATATCAAGCTTTCAATGAGGAAGACTTCTCGTAGATTACCGCCAATGCAGGTGATGGTGCTGCTGTCAACGTTAGATAGAATGAGCAAACATTATCTATGCATATGTTCGTGCCATTTTAGTGATACCACCATGACGTAATCCAGCCAATTAGATGCCATCGCTTGGGCATAGAAGTGGGAGCCTCGTCAGTTTCACGATAGTCAGACATAGTTTCTGATGACGATAATCGAGGTAGCCAGCGAAATATTGGAATTTTATTCGAATCTGTTGGGGCAAGTTCACTGGAAACCTTTTATCCAATGACTTTGTCGCAGCCTATTTCCTTACAGATGGAAGTGCGCATGAGCATGGGATCAGCTTGGAAGCCATATAAGCGATTCTCATGATATATAGCAGTTCGTGGGTAACACTCATCTCACAAGACTTTCTGTAAACGTGAAATCTTGATATCACACGCAGTATCGACAATCGATGCGGCAGGCACCATTTTCATTTTGGTATATTTAGATAGTTGTATTATAGCTTGCAGTACGCTGCTTCATAGCAACGACTTATTGAAAATTTACCACACACACATCCCATTACCATTAAATGTCAGTTATTAACGCATCTACGATATAAACCTTCAAGAAATACGTTAATAACCAAGACAGGAGATTAAAATGGTGTCGCTGTGTGGATAATGTCCGCGGTTCATGAAGTCTAAGGCTGTGGGTTGGCATCGTACTATATCCTTTTTTTATTTCATCTTAGCGTTGTTAACACTTTCTGGGACTTTCTTACGAATGTAATATATGCATGTTCTGCAGTACTCGATGTTATTTACAATTCCGACTGATTAGAGAATGAAGGATGATATAAATATTCGGTGATTTTCGAGTATGTGGTTAGGCAGGAGCCTAAGAGGGCAACTTAAATTGCTGCAAGTGAAACGAAGAGCAATAAAATTAACATTCTTCTTCCTCACAAATGTTTGGCTCTTTATTTCCGAATACGTATCTACACTCCTGGAAATTGAAATAAGAACACCGTGAATTCATTGTCCCAGGAAGGGGAAACTTTATTGACACATTCCTGGGGTCAGATACATCACATGATCACACTGACAGAACCACAGGCACATAGACACAGGCAACAGAGCATGCACAATGTCGGCACTAGTACAGTGTATATCCACCTTTCGCAGCAATGCAGGCTGCTATTCTCCCATGGAGACGATCGTAGAGATGCTGGATGTAGTCCTGTGGAACGGCTTGCCATGCCATTTCCACCTGGCGCCTCAGTTGGACCAGCGTTCGTGATGGACGTGCAGACCGCGTGAGACGACGCTTCATCCAGTCCCAAACATGCTCAATGGGGGACAGATCCGGAGATCTTGCTGGCCAGGGTAGTTGACTTACACCTTCTAGAGCACGTTGGGTGGCACGGGATACATGCAGACGTGCATTGTCCTGTTGGAACAGCAAGTTCCCTTGCCGGTCTAGGAATGGTAGAACGATGGGTTCGATGACGGTTTGGATGTACCGTGCACTATTCAGTGTCCCCTCGACGATCACCAGTGGTGTACGGCCAGTGTAGGAGATCGCTCCCCACACCATGATGCCGGGTGTTGGCCCTGTGTGCCTCGGTGGTATGCAGTCCTGATTGTGGCGCTCACCTGCACGGCGCCAAACACGCATATGACCATCATTGGCACCAAGGCAGAAGCGACTCTCATCGCTGAAGACGACACGTCTCCATTCGTCCCTCCATTCACGCCTGTCGCGACACCTCTGGAGGCGGGCTGCACGATGTTGGGGCGTGAGCGGAAGACGGCCTAACGGTGTGCGGGACCGTAGCCCAGCTTCATGGAGACGGTTGCGAATGGTCCTCGCCGATACCCCAGGAGCAACAGTGTCCCTAATTTGCTGGGAAGTGGCGGTGCGGTCCCCTACGGCACTGCGTAGGATCCTACGGTCTTGGCGTGCATCCGTGCGTCGCTGCGGTCCGGTCCCAGGTCGACGGGCACGTGCACCTTCCGCCGACCACTGGCGACAACATCGATGTACTGTGGAGACCTCACGCCCCACGTGTTGAGCAATTCGGCGGTACGTCCACCCGGCCTCCCGCATGCCCACTATACGCCCTCGCTCAAAGTCCGTCAACTGCACATACGGTTCACGTCCACGCTGTCGCGGCATGCTACCAGTGTTAAAGACTGCGATGGAGCTCCGTATGCCACGGCAAACTGGCTGACACTGACGGCGGCGGTGCACAAATGCTGCGCAGCTAGCGCCATTCGACGGCCAACACCGCGGTTCCTGGTGTGTCCGCTGTGCCGTGCGTGTGATCATTGCTTGTACAGCCCTCTCGCAGTGTCCGGAGCAAGTATGGTGGGTCTGACACACCGGTGTCAATGTGTTCTTTTTTCCATTTCCAGGAGTGTATTTCCGAGTGTGCGGTTAGGAGGGAAACTAAGGGGACAGTTTAAATTCATCGAAACGAAACAGGGAGCAATAACATTTATTTTCTCCCTTGTCACAAATTCGATGGCAATTCCTGCGGCTGTTGATATTGCACGTGACGTTAAAATGATGTGACATTTGCAGGAAGTATTGTGAGATGAGTGTTACTCTCGATGCGTGTGTTGCACAGCACTTTGATGACTCAAAAGTACTCTATAGTCAATGTTTTCGTTTGCTAGAGCAGCCTTATCTTTGATGAGTTGTGCAAGGCATGTACACTGATTAGCCAGAACATTATGACCACCACCGATGTGCTATCGATAATCCGTCCAGGCGATAGCAGCGTCACCTGGTGAGGAATGACTGCTAGTCAGACACACGCACGGTGCATGTAGCATCAGTGAACGTGATGTCCGTGAGTAGAAGGGGAAGGCGCGCTATCTGTCTTGACTTTGACCGATTGTGACGGCTCGGCGGCTCGGCACGAGCACTTCGGAAACTGTACTGCTTGTCGGGTGTTCGAGGAGTGCTGTGGTGAGTGCCTTAAACACGTGGCGAAACAAAGGAGAAACCACGTCCAGACGTCGTGGCATTGGGCAGCCAACCCCTCATTACAGATATCGGACGTCGTAGGCTGGCAGACTGGTAAAACAGGATTGGCGGCGAACTGTGGTGGAACTAACATCAGACTTTAATGCTGGACAGAGTAAAAGTGTTTCTGAACACACAGTGCACCGAACACTCCTAACGCTGGGCCTCCGCAGCCGACGACCCATTCATGTGCCAATGTCAACATCACAACATCGGCGACTGCGACTGAAATGAGCATGTGATCATTGGCATTGGACGTTGGAGCAGTGGAAGAGCATTGCATGGTCTGATGAATCCCGATACCCTCTTTATCATGCCGATGGGAGGGCGCGGATCCGTCGTTTCGGGGGGAACCGTACCTTGACACTTGTACTGCAGGATAGAGACAAGTTGGCGGCGGCTCCTTCATGCTCTGGGGAACAGTCATGTTGGTATCCAGGGCTGGAGCTCGTGCAAGGCACAATGATAGCGAAGGAGTATCGTACAGTGCTTGCAGACCACGTACACATTTCATGACGATCATGTTTTCCGACGGCAGTTGCATCTTTCAACAGGACAATGCGCCATGCCAAAAGGCCAGGAGTATGATGGACTTGTTCGCGGAACACAGTAGCGAGTTCCAGTTGATGTGCTGGTTCCCCAACTTGCCCGATATGTACCCGATCGAACCCATCTGGGATGTGATTGAGCGTGGCATCAGAGCTCAATGCCCCCTCCCTGGAATTTTCGGGAATAAGGTGAGTTGTGTGTGCAGATGCAGCTACCTACCAAGGCCTCATTGCTTCCATGCCACGACGCGTCGCCAGTGTTATCCGTGTCAAATGTGGACAAACCGGCTATTAGGTAGGTGGGTTATAACGTATCATCTGATCAGTGTATATAGACAGTATTTTGAACGTGAGGTCTAGCTGGTCAATTGTATTGTTTGTCGCCGAGTTTCGAGTTCGATAGGGCAGCCTGGGGGGCAAACAAAGCACTTAATTTCCGTCTGAAACAATGAACGTTGCCCTGCTAGCGCCGGCTTTTAAAGTATAAACATTTGTCTTGTAACATTGAGATGGGCATTTTAAAGCTATGTAGTCTAGAATTTTTGGTGAGACCGTTACTCACTCGTACTGCATCGGCGTAATTCTATGTTACATGATTTTTCAGTTTCATTTACAGGACGTGCTTTTCAATTGTGAATTCCCTTGAACCGTAACAGCTCTTTGTTCGATTCATGTCTTTGGTAGAATACGTGAAGATCAATATCTATTTTTCACAGGATCATCTGAGCATCTTGGTCGCTTCGCACATTAATTTCCCATTCTTTAAGTAATAGTAAGGCAATTATCACGAATGTGGAGTTATTTTTAAGTCCTTTATAAAAGTGTGATTCAGTACAGCGACATGGCTCGTAAGCGGACGTTTTGTGTCTTATTCATGGGATTTTGTGTCTTACTTATGAACAATAAAAGTTTAAATTCTATACCTTCACGAATTCTTTTTCTACAAAATAATTTTTTAATCTTACAGTGTTTAATTTTCGTTAGCACATATGCTCAATCATGTTTTGTTTACGAAAGATGGTTGTTCAGGTGCAATCTATTTGAAACATTTGTTGATCTGCCCTCAGCAGAGACAGCATTTCCAGAAACTGCCTTCAGAAGCAATGTTATTTTCCTGTTTCTAGGTAATTTTCAGCAAATTAAGGTAAGTGCGAGTTGCAGTGATCTTCAAGACACTACCTCAAATTTCACTAAAAGTAGTTAGATTGTGCTGTTATTCACGCACAGATCGAATTTGTTGCAAAAGGGTATAGTTTTAGAACATAAAAACGAGAGACATAATATACTACATTGTTAAATTTGAGGAATACTTCTCTCAAGATCTTGAAAGAGAAGGTAAATTACTGAAGAAAAACTGAGGACTGCAGTTAACAAAGGTAAGGGGTAGGCGAAGAGAAATTTTCATGCAGAAACATAGAGCAATTCCAAAGCAGGAAGAAGGAAAGTATATTTAACAAACACTTCCACGGACAGCAAAGCAAGTTCTATTGAACTTAAAATGTCATGAAAATGCAAGAAAATAAATCCTTTAAGGCATCTGGATTTTACAGACCTTACATAAGCTTGATCCATAACGACAGGACGATACAATATGAGATACTCAGAAAAAAATTATTATATTATATGAACAAAAGGCAATTGCAGTTAATCTCATGTACCGAAAACTAACAATCTACCAGTATATGGACTGGCATGAACAAACAAGTTAAAGTGAAACGCATTTTGGAGACGAAGCAAGCAGATGGTTAATGATACCGTAAAACTCCCATTTAGCAAGAGAACAGCGAGCTTCAGCGCAGAAAGGGATAAGGCCAGAACAATACATTAATCCTTTTAACGTCAATAAGGCCGGGACCAAGGGTAAGTGTCTGCATGTCATTAACAGGGCTAGCCTGCGACCCAGTAAGAAAATTAAAAATGTATCCACCTCTAGCGAGATAGTGATTGTATGAAGCCATACTTGGCAATGCAGACGCAACTCGCTGTTGAGATTCCCATTATATAAAAGCACTTCGAGACCTTAAGACTCTATCTCTCTCTCTATCGTCTCGCGGCAGACTGCACAAGTGTGTGGAAATAATCGAAGGCATTGTGAGTTTGCTTTCTGCAAAGTGAGGACGATACGCTTCATGTATCATGGCGACAAACAGCAAAGCGGTAGTTAATTATTCCTGCAGGAATTTTTGCGAGCAAAGAAATTGTGCACGTCGATCCAACCCATAGCGAGTGTGCAATAGCCATTATTTCGACTAGGAAAAGATTAACATGCTACGGAATGCAGGAAAGTTGCGACTGAGAGAATTCAGTCAAGGCCAGAATAGGGAATTAGTGTTTCAGATCCAGCACATGGATAACGTCGTTGCAGATGCCACTTGGTAAAGTACCATCGCACATTAGGCCGCAGTAAATGTTGAGTCTAGATTTTGCTCACTCCAACTTGCTTACGCTTTGACCATTGAATATCAAAAGCTAGGATACTAACCTACCCTCACATTGAGTACATGAGAGTTTTTTCAGTGGTTCAAAAAGTAAATTTATTCTCCACCAACTCAGTGCATTGATCAGCTACGACAACGAGGATTTAAATGAGCTGATGAGGATTTTTCATAATCATTCTTTCCTATTATAAAAGATTTTCATGTATAGAGATAACGATTTTAACCATCGTCATTTCAATATGTCCAAGACGTAAATATTTTGTTACTGAGTGTCAAAGGTAATTGAACATGATTGTTGTTTATCACTTGACCCCTGAAAGCAACAGTTGATAAATTATATGTAGAATAAAAAATGGAGTAGCTGTTTTGCCTTTCTAGGATGGATCCCAAACTTTCACTTTTATTAATTCATGCATTCTAGGTATGTGACAGCAGCATTTCTAATGCTTTTTATTATGATTTGCACCTGATACTAGCTGCCTTACAAAGCCAAGTTCATATTTATTTAGGACGTCTGTTTGACACGTCTGTTTGACACCCTGGGCTTGAGAAGACAGTTCAGATATTTCGTCCATTTGCGCGCTAAGTGGTAAGTTAAGTTTGCACAAATTAGTACACTCACTGTGCAGATACAAAGGTCGGATGTACGACAGTCAAAAAATCAATTCTTGTGAAGTTTTTTGGCCTGTATTGTAATTTTGAACTTGGAATTTCTTTAAACTATACTGCTGGAGGTAAAAATCATGAAACTGTAAATTCGAACTTATAATTTACGTCAAAGCCACACAGTGAAAAAGTTGGCCGAGGAAAGTACAGTTCATGTTCAAAAGAACGACTATATTGGAATTTCTAGTCTAGGGATGGAAACAAAGTAATTGTATCACCCTGAATTTTTTTTACCCACGGTTATATACATCATTTCAAAGACACGAGAAAAGCAGACATGCACTTATAAACTGGTAGAATTTCATCTTGCACCAGTACGGCATGAATTTGCTGATAATAGCCGAAATTTTAAAACAAAGGATTTCAGTTAATCGAAGGGTGGACTTCAGCAAATCAGCATTTGTGAGGCCAATACCTGCTGATTTCAGAATAATAAGGTCTCTGCGTAGTTATAGTAAAATTTATTTTTGTCGCCACAAATATTTTTGAAAAACGTTTGTGACATTTTAGCTCAATTTCAACATGCACTTCCACAATAGTATAATGTGGATGAAACCTTATCTATTTTGGGAGATAATTCATACATTCTCCGAGAATTGTCTTTTGAGGTTAAAATGAACAGGCGAGATAGCAATAATATTTGTTTATTTATCGGTTTCGGCTTATGTTAAAGCCATCTTCAGAATTTTTGGCCCCTGTGGCTGCCGCTGGCAGCTCCTCGGTTTTCTCATGATACCACGATCGTACGATTTGAGTGTACCATCGTGATATCACGAGAAAACCGAGGAGCTGACAGCAGCAGCCATAGGGGCCACAAAATTCTGAAGATGGCGTTAACATAAGCTGACACCGATAAATAAAGAAATATTATTTCGATCTCTACTGTTCATTTTAACCTAAATATGGCATCAGCTCGCTGCTCTCCATAGACAATTTTTTCTAAATTTATGATTGACGTTTCACTCTGCAGCAGGGTTTACGGTGTTCTGAAGCTTCCTAACTAATTAAAAGGTTACACTTTCTGATCAGAATTATCGGAAGAGTCCTATCTAGTGCGGAACTGACCACTAGACATGGCGAGAGGCGGACCCGGCATTATAAAGGGGGAGGTGCAAAGTTTTGTGTTCTAGCAGAGAATCAGTAACACCGGAATGGGTCGGTCAGGAGACCTCAATCACTTTGAACATGGACTAGTTTTGAGACGTAATTTGAGTAAAAAATCCATTGGGGATATTGCAACCCTTCTCAGGCTGCCCACATTGACTGTTGGTGATGTGAATGTAAAGTGAAAACGCGACGGAACAACCACGGCTAAACCAAGACCAGGCAGACCCCATATACAGAGACCGTCGACAGTGGATGGTTGTAAAAAATCGCATGAAATCAGCCGGAGAGTGCTACTAACAGTCTAGCTAGCACAATGACTATACCTGAGGAGTGCTATGCAGTACAATGGTCGAGCTGCTTCTCATGAACCAAAATTTTCTGTACACAGTGCTAAGCGACGCTAGAGGTGGCGTAAAGAGCGAAACCACTGGACAACAGATGACTGGAAAAAGTGGTTTGGAGCGATGAATCACTCTATACCCTATAGCAATTCGATGTAAGAGTTTGGATTCGCAAATGCCTGGAGAAGTTACATGCCATCATGAAAAGTGAATTACTAAGGAGGTGATTGGTTCGTTGGCTGGTAGATTGAAGTTCATGAGGAGGTGGTCCTATAGTATAGGGATTTTTTTGTGGTAAGGGGGTGGTGCCACGTGGTGCCATTGTTGTACTTTAAGACTATGCAAAGTGGTGAAGAATATGGAGACAGCATACAGCAGTGTGTACTGCGTACAGTAAAGGAACAGTTTGGATATGCATGAATATCAAGAGCTCAGATGGAAACCCAGTTCTAAGCAAAGAAGGGAAAGCAGAAAGGTGGAAGGAGTATACAGAGGGTATATACAGGGGCAATGGTCTTAAGGACAATATTATGGAAACGGAAGAGGAGGTAGATGAGGGTGAAATGGGAGATATGATACTGCGTGAAGAGTTTGACAGAGCACTGAAAGACATGAGTCGAAACAAGGCCCCAGCAGTAGACAACATTCCATTAGAACTACTGACAGCCTTGGGAGAGCCAGTCCTGACAAAACTCTACCATCAGGTGAGCAAGATGTATGAGACAGGCGAAATTCCCTCAGACTTCAAGAAGAGTATAATAATTCCAATCCCAAAGAAAGAGGGACCGATGGCCCTAGTAGTCTGGTCCCTTTAATCCCACAAACCAACCAACCAACCCAAAGAAAGCAGGTGTTGACAGATGTGAAAATTAACAAACTATCTGTTTAATAAGTTACAGCTGCAAAATACTAACGCGAATTCTTTACAGACGAATGGAAAAACTGGTAGAAGCCGACCTCGGGGAAGAGCAGTTTGGATTCCGTAGAAATGTAGGAACACGTGAGGCAATACTGACCCTACGACTTATCTTAGAAGAAACATTAAGGAAAGGCAAACCTACGTTTCTAGCATTTGTAGACTTAGAGAAAGCTTTTGACAATGTTGACTGGAATACTCTCTTTCAATTTCTGAAGGTGGCAGGGGTAAAATACAGGGAGCGAAAGGTTATTTACAATTTGTACAGAAATCAGATGGCAGTTACAAGAGTCGAGGGGTATGAAAGGGAAGCAGTGGTTGGGAAGGGAGTGAGGCAGGGTTGTAGCCTCTCTCTGTATATTGAGCAAGCAGTAAAGGAAACAAAAGAAAAGTTCGCAGTAGGTATTAAAATCCATGGAGAAGAAATAAAAACTTTGAGAGACACCAAAGGACTTGGAAGAGCAGTTGAACGGAATGGACAGGGTCTTGAAAGGAGGGTATAAGATGAACATCAACAAAAGCAAAACGAGGGTAATGTAATGTAGTCGAATGAAGTCGGTTGATGCTGAGGGAATTAGATTAGGAAATGAGACACTTAAAGTAGTAAAGGAGTTTTGCTATTTGGGGAGCAAAATAACTGATGATGGTCGAAGTAGAGAGGATATAAAATGTAGACTGGCAATGGCAAGGAAAGCGTTTCTGAAGAAAAGAAATTTGTTAACATCGAGTATTGATTTAAGTGTCAGGAAGTCGTTTCTGAAAGTATTTGTATGGAGTGTAGCCATGTATGGAAGTGAAACATGGGCGATAAGTAGTTTAGACAAGAAGAGAATAGAAGCTTTCGAAATGTGGTGCTACAGAAGAATGCTGAAGATTAGATGGGTAGATCACATAACTAATGAGGAGGTAGTGAATAGAATTGGCGAGAAGAGGAGTTTGTGGTACAACTTGACTAGAAGAAGGGATCGGTTGGTAGGGATCAACAATTTAGTACTGGAGGGCAGTGTGGAGTGTAAAAATCGTAGAGGGAGACCAAGAGATGGATACACTAAGCAGATTCAGAAGGATGTAGGCTGCAGTAGGTACTGGAAGCTGAAGAAGCTTGCACAGGATAGAGTAGCATGGAGAGCTGCATCAAACCAGTCTCAGAACTGAAGACCACAACAATAACAATTACAAAAATAAGCAGCATGATACGAATTCTGATCCGGTAATTGGGTATTGTAGATTATGAAATTGTATCAAATGCTTACATAGAAGATAACAGCAGCCAGCCACTTTTCATATAAACCGTGCCGTTACCGGTTTCAAACAGACAGGGTCATCTTCAAACGTTTTATATTAGCTTTCGCCTATTGTTTCCCAAACTGACGAAATTTCCTTGGGGTTGTGGTGCCCTAGAACCAAAACAAGATGTGAGACGTATTTTTAACTGTAATCGTGCCTCACAACAGTTTTAAGTGATGTAATTTCGTCAGTTGGGGAAACAAAATGCGAAAGCTAATGTAAAACGTGAACTAGCCGTCTGAAGATGCACTTGTCAGTTCGAAACCGGTAACGGCGCTGTTTATATAAATAAATAGCATTGTAAGAAGTGGCTAGTTGCTGTTATCTTCTATGTAAGAGTCAACCTATAGTTTGTACACAGTCACGGGCTCAAAATGTCAGTTTTTGACAAAATAGCACGTACCAAATGCTCCAGAACATTTTGAAAGCTTTGTTTTTCCAGAACATAACTGAATATGCCGCTTGCTCTTCAGAACGTTTCTTAGATTTTATTTACTGTGGCACTGTTGGAGGTTACTAATAAATATTTTACATACAGAATGTTTACAGTGTTGCGTGAGAACAAATAGCAGTTAAGCAGACTTCATTCGCTGAATAAGCTCCAGATATTACTATTTCTATGATTTTTCCTCTTTAGTCAACACGTGTGGCCATTCTCAATAACCACGCCGTCAGCACATCTGACCTCATGTGAAGGCCCCAGGGCCTGGAACTGCCATGGATTTTTCCTTGCAAGGAGGACAGGAATGGGGCGCACTCAGCCTTCTGATGCCAACTGAGGAGCTGCTTGAAAATTATTAGTTACCACGTATAAGTTGACAACATCTGGGAGAGTGCTGTGCTGACCCTGCACCCACATTACAGCACATGGAGCCGGCCGCGGTGGCCGAGCGGTTCTAGGCGCTTCGTCAGGAACCGCGTGACTGCTACGGTCGCATGTTCGAATCCTGCCTCGGGCATGGATGTGTGTAATGTCCTTAGGTTAGTTAGGTTTAAGTAGTTCTAAGTTCTATGGGACTGATGACGTCAGGTGTTAAGTCCCATAGTGCTCAGAGCCACTGCACATGGCAGAGTATGACACGGCCACGCGTCGACATAACGTGGTCTGTCTTCAGGGCGTGATTACGGAGTTTTGGTACCACTTATTACCTGAAGATGGTCCCGCGTATTGACTGATATCACTTGTTTTAATGTTTAAGTGACAGTCAAGTGAAAATGAGACAGATGAAAAAAAGTAAGTTCAAATGGTTCAAATGGCTCTGAGTACTATGGGACTTAACTTCTGAGGTCATCAGTTCCCTAGAACTTAGAACTACTTAAACCTAACTAACCTAAGGACATCACACATATCCATGCCCGAGCCAGGATTCGAACCTGCCACCGTAGCGGTCACGCGGTTCCAGACTGCAGCCCCTAGAACCGCTCGGCCACTCCGGCTGGCAAAAAAAGTAAGTAAACTGTTTATTGTCTCAAAAGTAACTGTTATATCTCTTTATCCCACTCTGAGACAACCTGGTCAATGTTGTTGTTGTTGTGGTCTTCAGTCCTGAGACTGGTTTGATGCAGCTCTACATGCTACTCTACCCTGTGCAAACTTCTTCATCTCCCAGTACCTACTGCAGTCTACATACTTCTGAATCTGCTTAGTGTATTCATCTCTTGGTCTCCCTCTACGATTTTTACCCTCCACACTGCCCTCCAGTACGAAATTGGTGATCCCTCGATGTCTCAGAACATGCCCTACCAACCTATTCCTTCTTGTAGTCAAGTTGTGCCACAAGCTCCTCTTTTCCCCAATTCTATTCAATATTTCCACATTAGTTATGTAATCTACCCATCTAATCTTCAGCATTTTCTGTAGCACCACATTTCGAAAGCTTCTATTCTCTTCTTATCTAAACTACTTATCGCCCATGTTTCACTTCCATACATGGCTACATTCCATACAAATACTTTCAGAAACGACTTCCTGACACTTAAATCAATACTCGATGTTAACAAATTTCTCTTCTTCAGAAACGCTTTCCTTGCCATTGCCAGTCTACATTTTATATCCTCTCTACTTCGACCATCATCAGTTATTTTGCTCCCCAAATAGCAAAACTCATTTACTACTTCAAGTGTCTCATTTCCTAATCTAATTCCCTCAGCATCAACCGACTTCATTCGACTACATTCCATTACCCTCGTTTTGCTTTTGTTGATGTTCATCTTATACCCCCCTTTCGAGACCTTGTCCATTCCGTTCAACTGCTTTTCCAAGTCCTTTGCTGTCTCTGACAGAATTACAATGTCATCGGCGAACCTCAAAGTTTTTATTTCTTCTCCATGGATTTTAATACCTACTCCGAACTTTCCTTTTGTTTCCTTTACTGCTTGCTCAATATACAGATTGAATAGCATCAGAGAGAGGCTACAACCCTGTCTCACTCCCTTCACAACCACTGCTTCCCTTCCATACCCCTCGACTCTTATAACTGCCATCTGATTTCTGTACAAATTGTAAATAACCTTTCGCTCCCTGTATTTCACCCCTGCCACCTTCAGAATTTGAAAGAGAGTATTCCAGTCAACATTGTCAAAAGCTTTCTCTAAGTCTACAAATGCTAGAAACGTAGGTTTGTGTTTCCGTAATACACTCCTGGAAATTGAAATAAGAACACCGTGAATTCATTGTCCCAGGAAGGGGAAACTTCATTGACACATTCCTGGGGTCAGATACATCACATGATCACACTGACAGAACCACAGGCACATAGACACAGGCAACAGAGCATGCACAATGTCGGCACTAGTACAGTGTATATCCACCTTTCGCAGCAATGCAGGCTGCTATTCTCCCATGGAGACGATCGTAGAGATGCTGGATGGAGTCCTGTGGAACGGCTTGCCATGCCATTTCCACCTGGTGCCTCAGTTGGACCAGCGTTCGTGCTGGACGTGCAGACCGCTTGAGACGACGCTTCATCCAGTCCCAAACATGCTCAATGGGGGACAGATCCGGAGATCTTGCTGGCCAGGGTAGTTGACTTACACCTTCTAGAGC
This sequence comes from Schistocerca serialis cubense, assembly GCF_023864345.2. NCBI lineage: Eukaryota > Metazoa > Arthropoda > Insecta > Orthoptera > Acrididae > Schistocerca > Schistocerca serialis. Next base: position 473,395,021 of record NC_064639.1, on the reverse strand, counting down.
ACGTTGGGTGGCACGGGATACATGCGGACGTGCATTGTCCTGTTGGAACAGCAAGTTCCCTTGCCGGTCTAGGAATGGTAGAACGATGGGTTCGATGACGGTTTGGATGTACTGTGCACTATTCAGTGTCCCCTCGACGATCACCAGTGGTGTACGGCCAGTGTAGGAGATCGCTCCCCACACCACGATGCCGGGTGTTGGCCCTCTGTGCCTCGGTCGTATGCAGTCCTGATTGTGGCGCTCACCTTCACGGCGCCAAACACGCATACGACCATCATTGGCACCAAGGCAGAAGCGACTCTCATCGCTGAAGACGACACGTCTCCATTCGTCCCTCCATTCACGCCTGTCGCGACACCACTGGAGGCGGGCTGCACGATGTTGGGGCGTGAGCGGAAGACGGCGTAACGGTGTGCGGGACTGTAGCCCAGCTTCATGGAGACGGTTGCGAATGGTCCTCGCCGATACCCCAGGAGCAACAGTGTCCCTAATTTGCTGGCAAGTGGCGGTGCGGTCCCCTACGGCACTGCGTAGGATCCTACGGTCTTGGCGTGCATCCGTGCGTCGCTGCGGTCCGGTCCCAGGTCGACGGGCACGTGCACCTTCCGCCGACCACTGGCGACAACATCGATGTACTGTGGAGACCTCACGCCCCACGTGTTGAGCAATTCGGCGGTACGTCCACCCGGCCTCCCGTATGCCCACTATACGCCCTCGCTCAAAGTCCGTCAACTGCACATACGGTTCACGTCCACGCTGTCGCGGCATGCTACCAGTGTTAAAGACTGCGATGGAGCTCCGTATGCCACGGCAAACTGGCTGACACTGACGGCGGCGGTGCACAAATGCTGCGCAGCTAGCGTCATTCGACGGCCAACACCGCGGTTCCTGGTGTGTCCGCTGTGCCGTGCGTGTGATCATTGCTTGTACAGCCCTCTCGCAGTGTCCGGAGCAAGTATGGTGGGTCTGACACACCGGTGTCAATGTGTTCTTTTTTCCATTTCCAGGAGTGTATTTCTTCTAAGATGAGTCGTAGGGTCAGTATTGCCTCACGTGTTCCAACATTTCTACGGAATCCAAACTGCTCTTCCCCGAGGTCGGTTTCTACCAGTTTTTCCATTCGTCTGTAAAGAATTCGCGTTAGTATTTTGCAGCTGTGACTTATTAAACAGATAGTTCGGTAATTTTCACATCTGTCAACACCTGCTTTCTTTGGGATTGGAATTATTATACTCTTCTTGAAGTCTGAGGGAGTTTTGCCTGTCTCATACATCTTGCTCACCAGATGGTAGAGTTTTGTCAGGACTGGCTCTCCCAAGGCTGTCAGTAGTTCTAATGGAATGTTGTCTACTGCTGGGAACTTGTTTCGACTCATGTCTTTCAGTGCTCTGTCAAACTCTGCACGCAGTATCATATCTCCCAATTAATCTTCTTCTACATCCTCTTCCATTTCCATAATTTTCCTCAAGTACAGCTCCCTTGTATAGAACCCTATATACTCCTTCCACCGCATTCGGGAGGACGACGGTTCAATCCCGCGTCCGGCCATCCTGATTTAGGTTTTCCGTGATTTCCCTAAATCACTCCAGGCAAATGCCGGGATGGTTCCTTTGAAATGCACGGCCGACTTCCTTCTCCGTCCTTCCCTAATCCGATGAGACCGATGACCTCGCTGTTTGGTCTCTTCCCCCAAACCAACCAACCAACTCCTTCCACCTTTCTGCTTTCCCTTCTTTGCTTAGAACTGGGTTTCCATCAAAGCTCTTGATATTCATTCAAGCTGGTCAATACCTTCCTAAAAAAATGTTTGCGGTTGCCCACAAAACTGGAATTGTAGCCAGGAGTTCACCTCTTTGTCTGAAGCAAACCAACTGCCAAGAACGTCCTTCTTCAGGGGCCCAAAAATATTTAAATCGCATAGGGAGAGATCGGGACTGCATGGAGGATGTATAAAGGCTTCCCAGCGAAACTTCTGCAGTGCAGTCGAAACAACCTCGGCAACCTCTGGGCCTGTTCGACTTCGAGTGAAGAGGTGCATGCCTGGTTATAATCATGGTTCCATAGGTAATCGCAAACATTTTTCCATGAAGGTGTTGTCGATCGTGTCTCACAGTGGGGCAAACGTGTTAACAGTTGTGGCAGTTAATTTTGGACTGGTAAGTAGTTTACTTAATTCTTCCACGTCTCGTTTCCATTTCACTGCCACTTGTAGATCGAAGCACAGCTTGAGCCATGACAGTGACATTTCATACCCTGCCCACGCACATTACCGACTGTAATATTACAAGATTACGTAAGTTTACTTAAAGGATAGATTATTTTACATTAGGCTACCAAATACGCAGCGGAAAATATCCAGTTCATTGATTCAATCAGAATCTAAGTAGGATTCTTGGTTTGAATTCTATGCAGTTTTGAAGGCAGCGAAAAAGTGGAACTAATGGTTGGACAAGGCAGCCTTGTTTGCTATTGTTCCGAGAAGCGCAAGGAGAAATGGCCAGACTAGCAGCAGTGACACTGGGATGGGTGGAAGTTGCATCACGTGGAAGTTCCAATGCGGCTTTTCGTACCTTCTAGAAGGATGGCGTGTAAATAAACTTCCAGTGAAAAGGAAAATAAGACGCAGTTTGGATGAAGGAATAAGCCTTGGTTTTAAAGTGATGGGCTCGTCGTAATCCCCGATGTGGGAGACACACAAAGCACTGTGTCAGTAATTCTACGTTTTAAAGATAAATACACAGTAAAATTCTCAAAATAGCTGATCCGAGTAAACATAAGAGTTCATAAAAGTTTGTTCTAACAAAACTAATTTGGGTGAGTGAGCTAAGAAAACTGGCTACTCTGATGTCACATGTGGGAAATATTTGACATATAGGGGTAGTTGTGCCTTGTTTGGAGAAATCTTCATATGGGTTGAAAAAGAGCAGTGTCGTCTGTAACTGTCGAAACTCAGTGACGCAGTAAGCTGAAGGAGTAGTTTAATTAGTGTCACCCTGTCAAATATATAAAATAGGTTAGGGAGAGATCATGAATGTTAAAAAAAATGTTTTATTTTCTACGGCGACAATAACCATATTCTTGACGTGGCTAGATAATAATGAAGACAGTTACATCGCGCCACTGCGCCATTATTCGCCACTGTCATACTAAGTATCTCACTGTGCGACTTTCCCGGTGTTTTGTGATAATCGCAAATGGCCTTATGGTCGCGGTAGAATGGATAAACGTAATAGAAATGGAGACTCCTTTGTTAAACTGTACCAAGCACCATTTCTATATTCTTACTGTTAATGAGTAAAATTCTGTGTGGCACAATATTTTAACAGGCTTCGTTAAATGTGTGTGATTAATGCTCCTCAAGGATATTATCATTTTTTCTACGTAGCAATACACTGATTGGTTAACAGTTTGAAAGTTGAAAAACGAAAGCTGTCCTCAAACTGTAAGTTACTTTGAGCACCACAGTGCTTTATTAGAGAGGGTCCTGTTAGAGGTGTTATGCCCTTCAGTTCCTCAACTTGTGAACTGACTTTTCCCACCAGTTCTTGAGTCACCTCTAGATTAATGTGCATTCCGTGGTTCGGTGCAATTGTCATTGCCCACAAATCATTTTCAGAGGTGAAAGAAGCGGTAGGTGACAGAAAAAAGAATTGATAGGCTGACAGTGGATTCAGCGGCCCAGCTCTTATGATCTGTAGTTTAACAGTATGCACTTAGCCACTGACCCCTAACTCTTTTTATTTCACAACTGGCGTATCTGGTAAAATAACGTCTCCCCTGACTCAGCAACGCATCATCTGCACTTCACGAGCATTATAAACAATTTCTATGCTGGGCGACTACCAACAGGTTACACGTATAAAAAGACATAGGCAGTTGCACGCTAAGAGCGCCATACGCGGCTGATGATACGCTAGAGATGTCTCGGTTCTCATGAATGCATTGTACTTCTAATTTAAAACTGTGCTCATTTATTCTTCAGTCTGAGTTTCACATATTTTAATGCATAACATATTCGATCTCTCTGGGTCATTTTAGGATCTAAAACTAAGTAAAACTAAATACATATGTACTGTTATTTTACTTTAAATATACTGTACAGATACGAAAGGTTCCTGACACTAGTTTCACTTTGATTTAGATCTGAAGATGATCTAGAGAGATCGAAACATGTCAAGTATTAAAAAAATGTGCAGCCGAGACTGAAGAATAAATGAAAATTGTTAGATATCAATATGGGTGCTGTTTCCTCGCGAGGAATATTTTGGCTGCAGTATGCATTTCTTTTGCTTCTTGAGAACAAAGCTCTAGATCAGGCCAAACAGCTTTGATTGATAGTGTTGTGGATGTCCTCCTGTGGGATATCGTGCCAAATTCTGTCCAATTAGCGAGTTGGACCGTCAAAATCCCGAGATTGTTGGAGAGCACTGCCCATGATGCTCCAAATGTTCTCAATTTGGGAGAGTTTCAGTGACATTTCCGACAAAGGTAGGATTTGGTGAGCACGAAGACAAGCAGCAGAAACCCTCGCAGTGTGCAGGCGGGATTATCCGGCCTAAATGTAAGCTCAGAATGGCTTGCCATGAAGGGCAACAAAACGGGCTGTTGAATATAGTCGATGGACCGCTGTGCCGCGGATGACAACCAAAAGGGTCCTGGCTTGAAATGAAACGGAACCCCAGGCAATCATTCCTGAATGTCAGGCCACTTGGAGGGCGATAGCAAGCTTGGTATCCTACCATTGTCCCAGGCGTTTCCAGACACATATTTGCTGGTCACCGGGTCTCAGTTCGAAGCGGGACATATCAATGAAGACAATTGTACTCCAGTCAATGTGATTCCAGGCCGAAGACGACTGTCTCCGGTTTTGGGCGGCTAACTGGTGTGGTAACGACTGCCAGTGTTGGTTGCGAGATGAAGGCAGAGATCACCATCTGTAGCACCGTAGACAGGATCGACTGCAGACCTTAGTTACAGAGCTGAGTGGAGGGTCTAAATCAGCGCCTCAGACCGTTCTGGGACCGCGTAGGTTGCAGATTTCTCGACTTGCTCCTTAAGTAAGTGGGGTTTTCGATTCTGCTTAAATAGTTCAGGGGCCCACTACGCACAGCTAGTGGTTTCACGGGTAACAGTGGCACTGTGGAATGGAATTGGCGGTTTTTAGGTTAGAGGGTATCGGGAAGATACAGAAAGGGTTTCAGTCTCAGAGGGTGCACGACGAACAAATGAAGATGGTAGACAGAGCAATAGTCAATATTGTAGCTTTCAGTTGTTTTAGCTGTGAAGGGAAAGAACCAGAGCTCCAATCGCTAATGGAAACCAGTGAACCTCAAATCGTTACAGGTACCGACAGCTGGCTAAAACTGAAGTTAAGTTCAGCTGAAATATTGTCAAAGGACCTAATAGTGTTCAAAAGGAGAGGGTAAATACAGTTGGCGGTGGGGTGTTTGTTGCTGTCAGTAGTGTATCTTGTAGCGAAATGAAGCAGATAGTTCCTGTGAATTAGTGTGGATAGAGGTCATTCTTGACAACCGAAATGAAATAATAATTGGTTATTTTACCAACCCCTGACTCAGATGATTCAATTGCTAAACGGTTCCAAGAAAAGTATGTGTTCAAGTAGGTACGCCAGTCATGTAATTATAGTTCGTGGTGACATTAATCTGCACTCGATATGTTAGCGAAAACACATGTGTAAAGCGAATGATAGGTCCAAAACATCGTTAGAAGTAGTATTAATTGCTTTCTCCGAAAATTATTTCGAGCAATTAGTTCAGAAGGTCACTCTAATTGTAAGTGGTTGCGAAAACATACTCAATCTAGTAGCAATAAATAATCCTGAGAAAATAGGGAGCATCATGACTGATACAGGGATTAGTGGTCACCAGATTTTTGTAGCGAGACCGATCACCAACATTCAAACTCACCAAAAATAAACATAAAATATTTGTATTTAAGAAAAGCAGATAAAAATTCGCTCGACACCTTCTAAGAGGCAGTCTCTAGTTCAAAAAAATGGTTCAAATGGCTCTGAGCACTATGGGACTTAACTTCTGAGGCCATCAGACCCCTAGAACTTAGAGCTACTTAAACCTAACTAACCTACGGACATCACAAACATCCATGCCCGAGGCAGGATTCGAACCTGCGACCGTAACAGTCGCGCGGTTCCAGACTGTAGCGCCTAGAACCGCTCGGCCACACCGGCTGGCAGTCTCTAGTTCTTCTCAACCATGCCGTTGTAGACCATATGTGGCTTAAATTCAAAAAACAGAAAATTGAAAGAGTTATACCGAATAAATTAATAAAAGATGGTACTAATCCCCCATGGTACACAAAACAGGCCCGAACACCGTTGCAATCAACCGAAAATGCATACCAAATTTAAAAGAACACAATACCTCCAAGACTGGCGATTTTTTTACTGAAGCTCGAAACTTACCTGGCACATCAATGCGAGATGCTTTTAATACCTTCCACAACAAAATTATAAGTCGAAGTCTGACAGAAAATCCAAAGAGATTCTGGTCGTATGTTAAGTACACCAGTGGTAAGAAACAATCAATACATTCACTGTATGATGGCAATGGTAATATAACTGATGAAAGCTTCACTAAAATCAAGTTAATAAACACAGTGTTTCGAAATTCACTCACCAAAGAAAACGAAGTAAATGTTCCACAATTAGAATCAACAACAGCATGAGTAACTTAGGATTCTGGAAAATGTACTGTGTTCGAACACTGTGAATTACTTCGAAGCAACGATCTATCTTCACATAGCACGGATTCAGAAAATATTGTTCTTGTGAAACGCAACTAGCTCTTTATTCGCACAAGTAATGAGTGCTATTGACAGGGAATCAAAATTGATTCCGTATTTCCAGATTTCCGGAAGGCTTTTGACACTGTTCCTCGCAAAAGACTTCAGATTGCGTGCCTATGGAGTATCGCTTCAGTTGCTCAACTGGATTCGTGATTTCCTGTCAGAAAGGTCACAGTACGTAGTAATCGACGGAAAATCATAGAGTAAAACGGAAATAATATATAACATTCCCTAAGGAAGTGGGTCAGGCTATTGCCGTTCCTTAACTGTATAAAATATTTGGGAAACAATCTGAGCAGCGCTCTTAGATTGTTTACAGATAAGCTTTCATTTACCATCCAGTAAAGGCATCAGAAGATCAAACCCATTTCCAAAATGAATCAGATACGATATGTATGAGGGTTGGAACTTTAATAGAGGCTCGTACAGAATAGATACGTGTTTCAAAGTTTTACTGACCTTCAAGGTAGTCACCAGCACTGTGTATAGCCCGTTGTCAGCGATGTAGAAGTCGTAGGATACTCCTAGCAGTGCCAGTTGTGTTGACAGTTCGAGAGGCTCTGTCTATTGCCCGACGAATTTGTAGCAGTTCTGAAGCGAATGCCGTGAAGTGTTTCCTCCAGTTTAAAAATCGAGTTGAACTAACGAGGGCTTAAGTCAGGGGAGTACAGTAGGTGGTATAGCACTTAGCAGCCTTATCAGTCATACAAATCAGTAACAGCTAGCACTGTACGTGCTTGAGCATTGTCCTGCCAAATGATGGTCAGGACCTGCAGAAAGTGTCATCACTACTGTCTCTATGCTGGTCGTAGGTTGTGTTCCAAAAACGAACTGCATAGATACACCGTTGGGTGGCTTGCGGAGTATAAATGTAGATGTAGACTTCACATCGCTGAGAACGGGTTATACACAATGCTTTGAAGGCCAGTAAAACTTTGAAACCCGTGTCTATTTTGTACAAGCTGTAAATAAATAGTTGCCACTATTGAAGTTCCAACCCACATATATGGTGCGAGAAGTAGCAACTGTCTCTGAATAAGGAAAAATGGAAGGTCATCCAGATGAAAACAAAAATAAATTCGTTAAGTTTTAGTTACACGATAAGTCACACATATTTTAAGGCTGTCAATTCAAATAATTGCCTAGGAATTACTATAACGACCAACTTAGATTAGAACGATCACATAGATAATGTTGTGGGGAAGGCTAACCAAAGATTGCACCTTATCAGCAGAACACTTATAAGATGCAACAGGTTTACTAAAGAGACTCTTACACTACACTTGCCCGTACTCTGTCTACAGTATTACTGTGCCATGTGGGACCCTTACCAGGTAATATTGATGGAAGACATCGAAAAAATTCAAAGAAGGACAGCTCGTTTTCTGTTATCACGAACTAGGGGAGAGAGTGTCACGCATATGATAAGCGAATTGGGGTGGCAATCATTAAAACAAAGACGTTTTTCGTTGCGGCGCGATCTTGCCACGAAATTTCAATCACCAACTTTCTCTTCAGAGCGTGAAGATATTTTGTTGGCGCCCGTCTACACACTGAGGAATGATCATCATAATAAAATAAGAGGAATCAGAGCTCGTACAGAAAGATTTCAGTGCTCATTTTTCCTACGCGCAGTTCGAGACGCGAATGATAGAGAAAGAATCTGAAGGTGGTTCGAATAGCCTTCTGCGAGGCATTACTGTGTGAATTGCAGAGTATTCATGTAGAAGCAGAAGTCAAGAAAAGGCTAAATGCGAAAGCATTTGAACACATTTTACAGCTTTGTGTATTGCGCAAACATGACAATGCAACCCACCATAAAGCAGTATCTGTGTGGCAATGGTTTGTGGGCAATAAGATTCTTGAATGGACTGGCTTGCCCAGAATCGCGACTTGAATCCAGTGGAACACCTTTGGGATGAGATAGATCGTCGACTTCGCTCCAGACTGCAGCGTCCAACATCCCTATCTTCTCTGGTTTCGGCTCTTGAGAAAGAGTGGGTTGCCATTCTTACACAGCCAGTATCATTTAAAATGTCGCCAGCATAGTTCAAGCTATCAGAAACGCCAATGGTATATGTCCACTAAATGGTGTCCGTATAGCTTTCATCAGATAATGTGCGTGTATGTTGGACACAGATTGAGTATCTTCCATTTACCGTGTTACCCTCGTACACCAAAAGACCAATTTATTTTATTGCACAAAGCCTACATGGTATTATAAGACGTTGTTACCAGTATTGATTTTACAATGAATCATTTTTAAATTTTCTTGAGAACAGATACAGTCGCTCATCTGTAATCAGCGTTCTTCTTCTTTCTTCCTTCGTTTCACCCTCTTTGGGGTACGCTGGATCAAATGGTTCAAATGGCTCTGAGCACTATGGGACTTAACTTCTGAGGTCATCAGTCCCCTAGGACTTATAACTACTTAAACCTAACTAACCGGACATCACACACATCCATTCCCGAGGCAGGATTCGAACCTGCGACAGTAGCGTTCGCGCGGTTCCAGACTGTAGCGCCTAGAACCGCTCGGCCACCCCGGCCGGTTACGCTGGATCAATCATTACTTTGTGCGTTGTTTTCTCCTTAGAGCTCAGTATTTCTTCATTCTTTCTGATCTTCTTTTGCTCTCTTCTTCCGAGATGAAGGGTTTGGACTTTTGTGTAGATTCGTCGTGGAACCTTATGTTTTAATCTTTAGTAATTAATTTGGCTGTTCGATCGATAAGTAAATTTTCTGAAATCTTTAATTCTGCTAGGTCTTTCTCAGTTTCTTTAAACCAGTTGGGTTTCGTTTTGCGGTTACAGAAAAAGTCAAAGATTTGTTTAGTTAATCTGTTGGAATTCATTCTGAGAAGATGACCATAAAAATGTATTCTCCTTTTTCGCATAGTATCTGAAAGTTTTTCAGTTTTCTTGTAGAGAGTTTCATTTTTGATGTATGTAATCTTATTGTCTTGAAATTTTGGTCCTATGGTTTTTCTTAAAATTTTCCTTTCCTTTAGCTCAAGTTTCTCCATTTGGCCTTTGAAATTCATGTGTAGTGTTTCTGCCGCATACAGTGCTTCTGACTTAATCGCTGTCTTGTAATGTGTAATTTTGGACCCCCATGAAAGGGAATTTTTGTTGTATGTATTTTTTGTTAGTTGGAAGGTAATTCAAGTTTATTTTTTCTGGATTCCATTGCTTTGCTTTCTTCAGCATTCCAACTAATCCATTCTCCGAGATATTTGAATTCTTTTACTGTTTCAATCTTTTGTTCTTGAACTTTGAGGTATTTACACGAGCGCTTGATGTTTGTCAGTATCTTAGTTTTTTGAAAGGAGATGGGGAGACTTATTTTAGCTGCTTGTTTCTTTAGTTCAAGGATTTACTCGCGCGCTTCTTCCATTGTTTCAGCAAACAGGGCCACATCATCTGCAAAAGCAATGCAATTTACTTTAAGGTTCTTCTTTTTTCAACCCTATCTTAAACCACTCTTAATATTTGTGTTCCATTCTCTGACTACTTTCACAAGCTCACAATTGAACAGCAACGGTGAGAGCCCATTCCCCTGTCGCACTCCCGTTTTTATTTCAAAGGGTTCCGATAATTCGCCCATAAATTTAACTTTCGAAAATGTATTTGTAAGGGTCGCTTTTATAATATTAGTTGTTTTCTTATCCAAACCCATTTGTTCCAGGACTGATAATAGAGATTCTCTATTAAATTGCACCATATGGTTTCTTGAAATCAATGAAGGTGATTACGTATTACTTTGCCTTGAATTTTGGTATGCCATGATGTTTTTGAGTATTATGGCTCAAATGGCTCTAAGTACTATGGGACTTAATATCTGAGGTCATCAGTCCCCTAAACTTAGAACTACTTAAACCTAACTAACCTAAGGACATCACACACATCCATGCCCGAGGCAGGATTCGAACCTGCGACCGTAGCAGCAGTGCGGTTCCTGACTGAAGCGCCTACAACCGCTCCGCCACAGCGGCCGGCTTTTGAGGTTTAGTATTTGTTCCGAACATGATCTAACTTTTCTAAAACCTCCCTGGTATTCCCAAATTTGCAGGTACAATTGCAACCCTGCCCTGTTCAAAAGGACTTTAGAAAGAATCTTTTATGTTATATCCAGCAGTGATATTCCTCTGTAATTGTTCAGGTCCGTCTTCAAACCTTTCTTGTGAATAGGGTGGATCAGAGCTGTTCTCCATTATGTGGGGACCTCTTCTTCTTTCCAGATTTTATCGAAAACACACTTAAGGGATGTCATTGCATTTTTGTCAGCCTTTTTCCATAGTTCGGCCACTATTTGGTTTTCTCCGGACGCTTTGTTGTTTTTAAGTTTTGAAATGACCTTCTGTAGTTCTTCAGCGTTCGTTTGATAAACAGGCGCTGTTTCTCACTTTGGTCGGCTTTAGAAACAGAAATGCGTCGTCCTTTTACCAATAACTTTACGTAACCACTATGTGCAATAGCCTGCAGGTAAACAACAAATGCCGGCAGAGGCGCTTAGGCTAATCCTCCCTGATCCCCCAGACATGGCCGACTGCAGCGCCATCGGCAGTATTGCCATTCGTATTGTGACAGGTAGTTAAGAAGCAACGCAGCAACATGGGCGCTTCGTTGTGGTCAAAGAAACTCAGGTAAATATCAAAGGAAACTGCAAGGTGTTATATTTCAGAGCACTGTTCACAGTGTTGATTCTTACATATTTACTTATTTAGAAGTTCGTGATGAAGGAAGCTACATAGCAGCATTGTATTGTCTAGTATGAATTGTAATTTGTGTAGCTCTTATCATTTTGCTTTAAGGGGATACGGAAGGCAATTTTTATCCCTATTTTACACTTCACTTTGAATAGGTACACTTTTCAAAAGAACTATAAGTGATAGAAGAATAAAATTTTTATTGCATATATATAACATATATGCCTCAGTTTACAAGTAAAATGAACATAATACCGCTTATGGTTTTGAAGAAAAAAATCTAATTCTTTCACTAGTAAAATTTAACTTTTTTTGTACATTAATTATTATAAAACAGTTTCTGATTGTTTGGTGGTTGTCAGCTTACTTGTAATAACTTATTACCATCTGCAGTAAAAATTGACCAAATTTCATTTTCCTGACCCCAGTAGTTTATCAAATAATGGAACCTAAAAGTAAAAAAAAAAAATGTAGTTTTGAGAAAAATCCATTTAAAGTTTAATATGCAATTCTAATCAGTTATTGATGAGAATTACTTACCACTAATATTTTCCTGCACCATACTGAGCATCATCTGAATCATACTGATCTTCTTTCCTTCTCTTGGTCCCTCTTCTTTTCTGTCTGGCTTCTTTTGTGCATTTTAAATTAGCAATACCTGCTTTGTGGATTATCTCTTTATCTATTTGCACCAAGGATTTTGCAGTATTTCCACTAGATTTCATGCCCAATAATTCCGAAACATCCAGTTTTCTAATTACACCATCATTGAAGCATAAAATAGCATCACAAATACCAAATTTGACGGTTGTAAGCTGAAAAAATACAGTTTTTGGCAATCGGTTCCAAATGACGGAATGCACATATTCATTTAAATTTTGGATTTTCCCATGAAGACATTTCTTCAACAAAGTATCTACAAAGGTCTCTAAATATGAGTTTAATTTCATTCATTACTGATGCAGGTAAAGAATGTTTGTGGTAATATCTGGCACTTCTCCTGTACTTGCACCAAGTGTCGGGATCATTCGGGCAAAGACCGTGCACTGGATTTTCATTTGTGGAAAGCTTGTGGGAAAAGATAGCCCATACAGCTTTTTTCATGTTTTATAAACTCCCTACATTTCTTCTTATGGCCAAGCCATAATAATCTTGTAATCGATATTTCAACATTTGTCAGGCGACCTTTACCACCTATCTTCTTACCATCTTCCAATACTATTTTTGATTTTTCTTTCAATAATCTTCTCAACTGGACCCCATTCTCTTCTGGACATGCCCAATGCACTCTAATTTAGAAATTGTGACATTAGGACCATAGGGTTGTTCTACACACACCCGGCCACGAGCCTCGCTGTCACCGCCCCAGATTGCACAGAGCGTCAGGAAAACCGTCATATCTGACGAAAAAATTGTCGTATTTATATAAAACAAAACTGTTTCACTCAGGAAATACCAGGCATTTCAAATATGCTAAAATCTAAAAATCGAATTTTTGAAGCTCACTTGCCTTCCGTCTCCACTCAAATGATATTTCAAAATATCCTATGAAATAAATATATCAACGAGCTCCTTGCCAGGCCGTGAAGGCCCAAGGGATGCCTGCCCGTCTTGTCATCCTCTGCCTTGCGTAGGTGCGGTATGGAGGGGCACGTGATGAGCACACTGCTCTCCCGGACGTTTTGTAGGCATTCCAGAACGTGGAGCGGCTACTACTCAATCAAATGGCTCCTCAGCTGGCATCACGAGGCTGAGTGCATCCTGTAGCAGTCCTCCTACCAAGGAAAAATCCCTTGGCAGTACCGGGAACCGAATCCGCAACCTCCGCATGGAAGCCATCTAGGCTGACAACAAGTACTTAAACACGTCAGTCAAAACGTAAAAGTCGTATCGCATTATTGGCTGGAATGTCCCATGGGGTGAGTTCGGCCATATGTCGGAAACGGTATTCTTCCTTCGCGCACATTGGCCTCTTTCCTTGTGGAGATGTGATAGTTTTTCTGTATATAGAGTGTAGCTGATTTAATGGATTCGTGGGTAGTGTCGTGTTTGTGTCGTACGACGATGATCAGGAGAAGGAAGATAGTGAAGCCTGGTGCGGGTACACGGTCCACTCCTCTCAAATAGCACGGCGGGGGCTGCTGAGCTTAACGACCTCATTCGACAGATGGGACACCATCGGTAGTGTGGCATGACCTTATTTCATGAGACTCTGCGGCTGGGTTTGAAATTCGTATTATTGTTTGACATTGTCACTGTGGGGAGATATGCGATCTGTTGACTTAAACATGTGTGGATTACAGGGCCATCTTCGTATCAGTCTACAATTTCATTCAGTGTGTGACATTCAATACACATCGTCGTATTTCTAGAGCTAGGTCGCCCTGAAGTAAAAATCTTTGTTGGTGGTGTAAATTGACAGTGTTAATCACTAATCAAATATTGTTACAGTGCCCATTTTTCTACAGACACGTACAAACGATCCACAGCAATGATAGTTGCATCTTCCATCCGTGGATGTAAACAAGATATCATTTCTATCATTTGTAATGGGAAACAGGAAGTGTCTGTGTGACGGACGACGGTGTGTAATGAGTGTCATACAATGAACGACATTTTAGGTTTACCTGAAGATGGCTCCGTAATGAGCTGAATCCGTTAATCAGTAAAGAAAAATTGCGATATTGACGTAGGAATTTCTGGTAGGCACTCCATCGAGGTCATGGTTCAAATGGCTCTGAGCACTATGGGACTCAACTTCTGAGGTCATCAGTCCCCTAGAACTTAGAACTACTTAAACCTAACCAACCTAATGTCATCACACACATCCATGCCCGAGGCAGGATTCGAACCTGGCACTGTAGCGGTCTTTCTGCAGTCAGATGGTCTGATAATTACAGCACTTTTATTGTTGGGGAGTAGAGATCTATTCTTTTTCCTGTTTTCAGTATCATTGCAGGACCAGTCAGATACTACGAAGTTTCTCCACTCAGCGACAATGATAACTATGCATTTTCACTAGTGTGCTAGTATTTACAAATACTTTAATATATCACGATATGTGAACATACTTAAATACGAGCGTAGTTCCGTGCCTACATCTGGCACAGTTGATTCACACATATTAACCTGTACTGATCTTACAAGATGAATCATAAAGTTCAGCGATGATTTCTTCTGGTGGATGATAAATTATGCATGCTGACTCCATACAATCGATGGACATGCCGTTGCCAGATTAATCGACGGTCTAGAGCACGCTGGATCGTGTAACTGATGTACATTAGACTTTTAAAAGTATCCTCTTAGACTTTTAAAAGTATCCTCTTGTAGCTTGGTTCACTCTCTCTCACAATACAGCTTAATTGTTGGTGAGAAGACTGTTGCTGCGATCATATATCACCCAGAATCACTGATGCAGAGTGGGAATTCTGTGGAACAAGAAGGTAATCTACATTGATGTCTTTCATAGATGCATCTACTCATCCACAGATAACACGACTTTGCTATCACTATATTGTGGATTTTAGAAAACCATAATTGGATGGAATTCACGATCTATCATCACTCCCACACTGATGTGTTTGCTGGCGTTGATGTTAAGCGTGTAAGTCACGTTAAATAATGTTAATTTCATGTTGGGCGGCATCTCCTCAGGTGAGGGCCGTCCTGCTATGCGTTTTGACATGCTTACTGTTCGAAAGTTCTGACACAACTTAATGAATGAACTATCAACTGCTTCCCATAAATAATCTATACATAAAATATTTTTTGCGTATAGTCATAACAACTTAGAAAGTTGGTCGCTTTTTTTTGTGTTTATGAATCAAGCATCTTACCCTTACAACTACAGCAGCTACAGGGATTTTATTCACTTTTATTTCACATTTGGGCACTGACTGCTTATGGAGGAAGGAATTGGAGCAACTATTATCTCCTCCTCAGCTGCTTGTGTGTGGGCAACCAGCTAGAGCCCTTGTCCTCCTAAGTACTTGTGACATGCTGGCTGCTGTTGCTGTGACCTCACCCAAAATGCGCAGCTATGGGATGGAGTGTGGCGACCATCACAATGCGAGGGTCCAGGGATGGTCATGGGGGTTGGTGGGGGGGACTGTCTAGCAGGCTGATGAGGCTGAATGCCAGGCAGTCAGGACTGGTCATATAAGAGTTGGAGGGATATGGCTTCGCTGTTAACCCATCCATCCCCCCAGGTGGCATTAGCTACAGCAGCAGGTTGACAGTAGTCCTATGCTGTGGTACAATTAGTCAGAGTACTGTTTTATGCACAGGCCCTTGAGGATCTCTGTTCACTGTGCCCAGCCTAGGTAGTGATGATGGATACGATGACATTTGGAATGTAGCTACAGTCTGTGTGATTTTTTTAATGTGCTTCTTCTTTGGATAATTTCAGTGAACTATAAAACAGTTCATTGATAGGATAGGGGTGGGGGAAATATGATAAATATTGTAGTAGATATTTTTATATATACATATCGTTCATTCAGTTCTACAATACTGTGCAACTAACAGGTTTTTACAGGCCTTATATTCAGTATGAATCACATTCTACCCTATAGGAGCAATGACATACATGTGTATACCATCTGCATATTCGACTTGTACACATTATCTGTTTATGGGATCAACTGTTATAAACTTTGGCAGTGGAGGATACAGGCATTTATACATTGTTCTAACTGCCTCATACTTCCACTATGCTTGTCTAAATAGCCTGTAAATACATAGTATGCAGCTGTGATGTATGGGTGCCAGGGACAAAGTCTGCCTCTCGTGACCACTAACACACTGACTAGTTCACGAAAATTGACGAAAGTTGAACTTTTAATGTACGGGTATATGTGTGCACCTCCTAAAGTTATTTACAGCATTGCTTCTGCAAACATGTCAATTACGGATAACTTGCTTCCAAACGTATAGACGTCAATAAGAGTAAGTGACGTGTCTTATTCAGTCACCATCTTCCTGTATGTCATAATACTGCACTCCGTACCGAGCCCTTGGATATTCTCCACTTCAGTTAACACGTCAGTCGCTATCAGGCGCCCGGCCGACATTCACACATTAAGATCCATTAACAAATTGTAGGCACCTCTTAACTGAGATAGATCCGACGGCTGTGGCTGTGGCTGTGGTGGCACAGAATAGTCTGAAAGAACAATAAAATATAATACAATCCGCAGAATATTTAAAAGACCCCACTGAATAATAACCAAATTGCAGCGTTTCCAAGGGTTTCAATAGACAAGACGGAAGAGGGTCACAAGAAAATTAAGCCCGATAGCCAAAAACTAATTTTAGTTTTGAACTGAGGATCCACAAATGAGCTAAAAACACCATTCACATTCTTTTTACCAGAACGGTTGTTGACCAGCGTTATCTGCTGTAGGTTACACCAGTTCGAATCATTGGTCAAGGCACATATTATTTTATGTCACTGAATTTATCATAGAATTTCTGGAGCCAGTTTTATATTCTTCCATAATTGCAGCTTAATTTTTATTCGACTGTCATGTTGTTAATATTATTGGCAATCCAGACACTTCGCAGTTTTACTTTTTATAGAGCGTGCTTCATTAGTAGCACGTGAAGACCGTTCGACTAACAATAGATTGACTATTATTTTCTACTTACTAGTTTCTTTCATAAAGTTTAAACCATACATATTATGAAACTGGATGGAAGTATGTATGTTCCCCATCTCCTCCTAAACTACTGGATCGATTTTGACGAGACTTGGTACACGTTATCACTTACTGTCTGGAAAGAACCACTGTGTGTGTAAGATCAGAAAAGGGTGGAGGTAAAAAAAAAGTGTAGCTCACGACGCGCAAATAGCCAGACTTTATTCATCCAGTGTTTGAGAAATGGTTCAAATGGCTCTGAGCACTATGCGACTTAACTTCTGAGGTCATCAGTCGCCTAGAACTTAGAACTAATTAATCCTAACTAACCTAAGGACATCACACACATCCATGCCCGAGGCAGGATTCGAACCTGCGACCGTAGCGGTCGCTCGGTTCCAAACTGTAGCGCCTAGAACCGCTTGGCCACTGCGGCCGGCATTGTTTGAGAATGAGAGAACTTAGCGATTCTCAAAAAACTTTTTTAAGTAATTTCAACCCTCACGATATTTTTTCTCGATGATTCCCCCTCAAAACGATGAAAGGAAAAACGTTTCTCTCTTACTACGTATTTTCGCTGTTCACACAGTAAACTGCCACATTTGGCATGACCTTTAAATATGTTCTACTTTACTACTAACCATATTTGCAGCACATTGTACAGACAGTATTTACATATACCACTGAATATATTTGCGAAAATATATCGTTCTACTACATATAGTTCACGAGATATGACGCCATAAACATTGATATTCGTGAAAACGAACTAGCAGGGCGATAATTCGCACGAGATACAGGTCAAATTTTGCACGAATGCGGTGTGAAATCTGTAAAATGTATATGAAATATAATTTTTTAGTGTTAGTACGTGTGCAAAGCCACAGGTGGAAAGCACCTTC
Source organism: Schistocerca serialis cubense (assembly GCF_023864345.2). Taxonomy (NCBI): domain Eukaryota; kingdom Metazoa; phylum Arthropoda; class Insecta; order Orthoptera; family Acrididae; genus Schistocerca; species Schistocerca serialis. The sequence continues at coordinate 473,376,944 of NC_064639.1, read as the reverse complement.
TGAACCCCTGTATCGATTTCAACGAAACTTTGTTCACGTATTACTTACTATCTGGAAGTTAATATTGTGGGGGTAAGAACCAGAAATCTCCTGTTGGGGTGACGGTGATAATGCGGACAGAGAAGGGGTACGAGGGGATGGGCAGAGAGAGGGTGGAGGTGGAGATGGACTTAAAGGGGATAAAGAGAAGATACAGGGTGAGGAGGAGATGGATGCAGGGGAAAGGAGCAGATGGGGGAGGGCATGTGGACGGAGGTAGTGCGGAGGAGCAGATGGACAGAAAGATAGGGTGGGGGGTAGAGCAGATCGACGGAGATAAGGGCAAAAGGGAAAGGACAGCGAGTGGGAGGTGGAGAAGGTCGACAGGAGAAGAAGGAGGAAGGAGTAGGAAATACACAGAGATGGGGAAGGAACAGATGTACAGAGAGATGAGGGAGGTGGAGAATTTTGGAATAAACACGTACCAAAACAATGCCGAGTACTCAGCTAGTGTTACTGCAGATTGTTCCTTTAGAGACGCCGCTCTCAGCTTTTTTCTTTTTTTTTCATGCAAAATTAAAGAATTGAGGCACAGCAAAATTCAGTTCTGCTGTCATTGCCGAATAGTATTTTCATTCTCAAACTGAAAATGTTTCTGTAATTGTGATGACGTAAAATCACTACAGTTCAGGTGAAATCTCGTTTCAGCAAGGCTCTTATGCTGATCGTACTAGCAGAGATGGTGTCACTAGAATCCCTTCATGCAGTTGACTACGGATCCGTCAACATCAGACTGAAATGCTTCGCGGAACCCAACACTGCAAGGCGGGTGAGTACTTACTGCCTGCACTGCTGCCCATTAAAACTGTAACAGCAGGACAGTTACCAAATAACGAAATTTTATTGATTGTGTGTATACAGCATTACAGGAACAACAAATGATTAAATTTGTTGGTGATTTGGGGGTACATAGGATGCGAAATTTATTACACTTAGGTGCCACCTCTGATGACAACGGCTGTAAACCGGCTGACATCAAGTCAAACTAAGTTTAGATAACAGATACGGGTATGTCACTCTATCCTGCCCCAGCTGTATGCCAGAGTTCATTAATTTTAGTTACTACTAGTGACCGTCTTTCAATGAGCTGAAAAAATTTGGATCCACCTTCGACAAGAACCGAACCGTCATCGAGTACTGAGGGTTTTTTCGGGCTGCCGTGGTGTCGTATTAATAGAGTATGTCCGTAAGTGGCAAAACGGAAGAGGAGCTTACTGCTGAAATCTCCTGACCAAGTTACGGGAGACCATTCAGAAGAAGCGTAGGCGGAAACTGTTCAAGTGGTGTTTTGTTCCACGACAACGCCTCACCTCATACTGCTCAAGACATAGTCATATACACTCCTTCTTTGGGCAATGAAATTTTGCCCCGTATCCCGTATTATTCTGATATGGCACCCGACGGCTTCCTCTTCATTCCCGGCATGAAGAAATTATCCCATGGCAGGTATTTACAGAATGACGAAAAGGTGATTATTCAGAAAGTAGACTTCCAGAACCGAGGTCTTCGTCAAGTCGCCCTACGTTGAGAAAAATATGTAAGAATCAACACTATCGCCAAATTTCACGGACGCAACTTGGTTTTCTCGAGGTGATAATTAAAACGTTATAACGACTCCTCGTAGGTGGAAGGCCAACGGAAGACTCAGATTTGTGTGGAGGTTTTTGACAAACTGTCGTGGAACAGGAAAAGAAACCGCACACTAGACAGCAATTTCAGAGTGATGCTTTGGGTCCTTGTCAAGCACATACAACTGAACCAGTTCTGAGACACCCTGCTGGAATCGCAGTAGGCCAGTGCAGTTCGTTCAGAAGTATAAAGGGGATGCTTACGGAACTTGAACGACAAGCTTTGAAAGAGAGGCAACTTTAAAGAGAGGCAACGGTATTTTCACGAATCCTGTTAGGCAGGCCTGCTTTTTGTTCTTCGCTCGATAGGCGACTGGAAAGGACACTAAATCTCACCCGTTCATAAAAAATTTTGTGCTGACTCGTGTAACCTACGTGCAGATGAAGTTATAAAGGAAGGAGAAAGTAGCTGATCCTACAGGTACATTTTTTTCTAGTAGAGTAAATTTATCTAACTCCTTACGAGTATGTGGGACTGTGTACCTTAGACGAAAAATATGCTACCAGTAGAAAAACGTCGTACAGGGTAGGTCCAAATTTCTGCCGAAACGGGCCGGAACAAGTCGGCACCGGAATTTAAAATAGTACATGTGTACTAAATCCCAATGTAACTGCAATTCACCGCTGCGCCGGCAACAGTGAACGTCACAATGGATGACCAATGTGATGCGATTGGCAGGGGCATGGGGTGAGGTACTACGCGTAATATTAAGTCTTGTGGTTTTGTTGCTGTGATTATAAGAAATTATGTTTCAAAAATTTGAGCTTCAGAACAGTATTTTGTAAAAAATAATTTATCATAGCAAGTTTTATCACAAGTTTTCAAAAATCGCAACTTGTGATTTATGATGAAGGGGGGAGGAGGCAGGGAGAGTTGTATGGTTGAAGAAGTATGTTCCAGCACCAACAATTCTAGAAATTCAGCGCAGATAAAGGGTCGATATAAAAGTGTTGCAACTAGCCTTTATTGCTATAAGAAATACTCGACCTTTGGTAAGTATGAAACAGATCATTTCACTCCCGTCAGAATAGCAATGGTGCGATATATGTGACTGATTCCCATTAGTGCTTGCTTTCTCTTCTACAATGTGCCTCCGTGTGTTGCAGGCGGCATATACATGGAGGGATTATAAGGCAGCGGATTTCAACATGGATGATTTGTCCTGGAGCTGTTCCCCTGAGCCATACGTTAGCCTGGTGTTGCACATGGTACCAACTCAACCCGGTGGTCTTCGTTCGTTGAGTAATGCAGCATTTCTTTTCTTTAGTATAGGTCTTTTTACGTTAATTTTACGGCAGTGAGGTAAAATAGCACAGAAGGAGTCAGATTAAAATCCTGATGTCATTAGTACCATTTAAATCGGTTTTCCTTCGTTTCCATAGACTGTCCTAACAGGCTGTCGAGATATTTTCTTGAGCAAAGATACGAGGGATTCCTTACGGCATTCTTATAAAAACTTCATGCATTATGTCGAATCTATTTCTACAATATGTGATAACTGCAACAATATGAAATGTCTCATTTCGTGTAAAGCATTTCTTTCCATAACGAATCTCTGCGCTGTCAAAAACGTTCCCCACTGATTAAAACAGTATCCCGGCTGAAATTCGAACGCAGATCCTTACCTGTCACTGATAATTATTTCTCTTTTTCCTACCTCCTCAGATGATCCTGCGTTACACAGTGTCTTTGTTACTTGCGGTTGATCATGATGATTTTAGCACACAGTTAAGTGACTTACATATCTACAATAATTTGTGGGTTCTTGAGTCAGATCGATTCTACAAGGTGGTCAGAACCAGTTTGAAAAGCTTGCAAGGAATGACTGTTAAGAAAAAAATTCGATGTGTTGCACAGTTCCCGAGTTGATTAGCACTGAATTTAGCCAATCAGACCCATGCGGGAGCAAATTCAAGTGGCCCGCCGTATACAGTTAGTGTCAGTTGTTGTCAGAGCGTTAAGATGATAGCACACGAGACTGCTCAGCCTTTATCCCGAATTCGATCCTTACTACCGTGCCACGTCCAATTTTTGTATCGCTCACTTGTTCTGTTTTAGGAAAGCAAACCCAAAGAACTCGTTTGGCGGACAGCTTGAATCTGCACACGGAATAGCCTGACTGGCTAATTTCAATGCTAATTAACTCGGAAACAGTGCAAGGTACCGAATTTTTTTTCTTAACGATTGTTTCTCAGCATAACCTATCCTGAAACACGCTTGCAAGCTTTTCAGCCTCTTTCTGACCACTCTGTGTATCTATGCAAATAAATACCCTTCATTTCAGCTTACGTTTCGGATTTTTGCGCTAGGTCGATTCTTTGTCTATGTAAATGAATAATTTTAGTATGTATTCCATTGACTCTGGAATACTGCATTTGTAGATTCATTTACAAAAGAACTCCAAACTTGTGAGGGAGTGGGTGCTATTCTGTCATTGTGTGCAACGGATTAATCTGAGATGTACCCTTTACCCTGTGGCTCCTGCAAGATGCAATTTCCACCCCATCACTATTACAGAAGTCAGACAGACGCTCCTAACGTTCCAAAGAGAAATGCCTGAAAAACTTATCTTCTGGAGTCGTTCGCTGTTAGGAAATGACACAAAAATTCACAAAATTTCTTACGTAACTAGTGGGCTACTTGGGTACTGGAGTAGTGCTAGTTAATGTAAGAAAAACATGAAACTAACGAAAATTATTATTTATATTGCAAAAATTCTGAGAAATCACAATGGCACTTTTAGTTATGAAGTGAACAAGTTATTTCCGGGTTCTTTTCTGAATGTGAAGTTACCTCTTAAGGATAGGATTCGCTAATGAAATTTCTATACAAAGTTTAAGATTGTTATTGACTTGGCAGAACGGCTGAGAGCCGCGCCTACTCAACTTGAATAATTATCCGTTAGAATGTTATTAGGTACGGTCGAAGCTGTCGCGTTCAAAATGCAGTGAAGTGTACTGTTGTGGAGGAAATATGGAGCTCGCAAGAGCTGTAGCGCAGGCCGGCCAGTGTGGTCGTGCTGTTCTAGGCGCTTCAGTCTGGAACTGCGTGACCACTACCGTCGCAGGTTCGAATCCTGCCTCGGGCATGGATGTGTGTGATAGGTTAGTTAGGTTTAAGTAGTTCTAAGTTCTAGGGGACTGATGACCTCAGAAGTTAAGTTCCATACTGCTCAGAGCCATTTGAACCATTTAGCTGTAGCGCACAATACCGTAAGCTGCGATGACTGCTATCTGTGCCACTCACTGCTGACAAATAAGATAACTCTCGTTCTACCTGGATTGACCTTCGCCAACCAAACTCTCCCTACACCTTGATGAATTCAAGGACTCCTATTCGCCCCTAGTCTAACTATTGGCATGGTACACCGGTCAGATAACCAGTCCACCGCGATGCCACTCAAAAATTCGCTTGCAGGCGTTTAACTATAACTCTGTCCGTTCACACTGCACAGTAAGTGTGGTGGCCAACACAGTGAACAATGCTTAATCGCAAGGACACAATATAGAGTCACACTCTGATTCGCTCTCCCAGTGAAGTACTGAGGAGAGACTTCTTCCTCGCTCTTTGAGTACATGTATGAGCGCACACGCTCTCGTTACGTGTTCTCGCTCCAAGAGCGACAACGGAACGGCCCCTCTCCATGACAGACGTGAAGGGGTATATCTTTCAGTCTCTTCCATTACTCCTTCAGCTCAAGGCGTCAGGAATATTGTCTGCCAATCAGCATTGCTCTTCTAAAGCGGGAGAATGATGTTTCGTTTAAGGCAACCAATCCGGAAATCTGTAGCATCGGCATTTGGCGTTTGCTGTCTCCCTGTGAAAACCTCTGAAACTGTGTGCTATATTTGTAAAGAATGCTCCCACACAATGTAGCGGAATTTGCTTTTAAGTCGAACACGGGGTCGTTCTCCCTTTCACTTGGCAAACGCTGTCTGCTCTACGGGTGGTCGCCAGCCGACGTATATAGGTTGACTCATCCTCTGAAGGGACCGGCCTCCCAGCGTGCGGTTTGCCTCTCCCAAACTAAAAGCTCCGGCGACCGTCATGTCTTGAATGTGTGTGTGTACGCCAGCCTCGAGTATTTCAATCTCGGTGAGCACTTGCGATTTACTAGTTATTTGCATATCGTTTACATGAATTCATACAACATTGACTTTATCTTATCGAGTTTGGGTTCGAATGAAGCGTCTTCATGTTCGGAATATGATTGTGAGGGCGGAATATGTAAGCAATGAAGGTCAGGAGACCACGACGTCTTACAAACTGGCCAACAGAACAGAGTGTAATGACATTTGTCATTAGAACTTTGTATGTCTTAACAAATACAGATTGTGCAGCGACCTTTAAATTTACTTAAAACTCGTCTCTCTTGCATACTGCATCAGTAATGGTAGAAACAATTTTTTAGAAGTTGACTGCATCTGCAAAAACCCATCACCTTAGGAGTTAATGACAAGCTTAATACGAAAAAGTAGGCTCATAGAATAATAGGGTACAATGAGACAGGGGCCATAGGATCGTAAATTTGTCCGGTGCACTGCATAGAAATACTGTGCCATATTTTTCAGGTCCTTTCTTGATACAGGCTTGTTTCCCGACGTAAGGATGAATGACAAGCACGAAGAGTTCACAGGACAGGATGACATGTTAACTAATTCTGTATTCCTTACACAGTGCAGACCACACAAAATGAATATGTTGCATTCATTCCAGAGTTAGTTGATAGTCAATTGTTTGTTGGCTCCGTGTTCCAGGGATCATTCGCACGATCTATCCGTCCATCGTAATGTCGTTGAATGAGTCTTCTTCGTTCATATTATACCGTATATTAATATGTAAATATGGATACAAGCTGACCATTTAGAACCTACATGGCCACAGTGACTGTCACATGCAACGCAATCTCGGTGTCCACTGTAGTGTTATGTGCCTATACCGGGAAGGCAAGACTCTGGTCTCTGCAAAGCTTGCGGCCCGCTTCTCGTACCTTGGCAGGTGGCGAATCGTTTTTGATAGAATTTTACGAGTTAGGAGCTGACTTGGAAGGAAGTCCGAAAGAACAGTGTCAGATTGATGTATCAGTAACATACGCTCAAACAGCAGTTTGCGATCTGAAACTGATAGTCTCTTTCATGAAAAACACCTCACAATACCGTCATGGGTGCATTGGTGACGACTGCTCTTGCATTGTCCTCCACAAAGTAACTGTTAGGCTGTTTGTTATTTGTTAATTTTCGAGTATAAGTTGCAGTATATTATTCACATACACTGAAGAGCTAAAGAAACTGGTACACCTGTCTAATATCGTGTAGGGCCCCCTCGAGCACGCAGAAGGGCCGCAACACGACGTGGCATTGACTCGACTTATTTCTAAAGTAGTGCTGAAGGAAACTAACACCATGAATCATGCAGGGCTGTCCATAAAATCGTAAGAGTACGAGCGGGTGGAGATCTCTTCTGAACAGTACGTTGCGAGGCATGCCAGATATGCTCAATAATGTTTATGTCTGGGGAGTTTGGTGGCCAGCGGAAGGAAGTATTTAAACTTAGAAGAGTGTTCCTGGAGTCACTCTGTATCAATCCTGGACGTGTGGGGTGTCGCATTGTCCTGCTGGAATTGCGTAAGTCCTTCGGAATGCACAATGAACGTGAATGCTTACGTACGTGTCACCTGTCAGAGTCGTTTCTAGACGTATCAGGGGTCCCATATCACGCCAACTGAACACGCTCTACACCGTGACAGAACCTAGCCTGAACAGTCCCCTCCTGATATGGAGGATTCATGGTGAAACTTCCCCTTTGTATGTAAAAAAATGTCAGTGCTGGAAGAACTCTTACGTTATTTGATTTTCAAACAGCTGAGCAAAACTGAACGTACTCAGACAGTTCTCTCTTTACTTATTCTGATCATCACTAAACTGACACACTATATTTTTTTAGCGCTACGAAAGAATGGCCCTGACTAACAATAACCTATATCTTTCATGAATCACTTACCTCACAAAAATCTTCGTTATTCGAAATACTGCAACACAGCGAGCGCCAATACTGTCAAGCTAAATAAAAAATTCTAACTACTGAAGGCACTAACTACTAATAGGCATATAGTTAGCAAATGAAAGACTTTGATAGAGAACAAACAATGTATTTACCTTAATAGTGTTCAAAAGTCATAATACATATATCAGTTCACGACGTCCAGTCTTACAAATTTCCTTTTTCTGACGGACACACGTCCAGATCGTCCGCTCATAGTAACCTATCAAAATTCTGGCATCTCTCTCCCCACATCCACCATTGCTAGCGGCTCACCTCCGCTACACGCTGTTCACATCCAACCACCCAGCACTATATTAGCGAATAATCCAACAATGAGTCCAACCAGCCACAGACTGCACACAGCGCAGTCAACGATTTTCATACAGAGCGCTACGTGGCGTTACCAACATAAAAACCTAAACAGCCTACTTACAACGGATTCATGGATTCACGAGGTTGTCTCCATACTCGTACACGTCCATCCGCTCTATACAATTTGAAACGTAACTCCTCCGACCAAGCAACATGTTTCCAGTCATCAACAGTCCAACGTCGGTGTTGACGGGCCCAGGCGAGGTGTAAAGCTTTGTGTTGTGCAGTCATCAAGAGTACACGAGTGGGCCTTCGGCTCCGAAAGCCCAATCCGATGATGTTTCGTTGAATGGTTCGCATGCTGATACTTGTTAATGGCCCAACATTGAAATCTGCAGCAATTTGCGGGAGAGTTGCACTCCTGTCACGCTGAACGATTGTCATCAGTCGTTGTTGGTCCCGTTCTTCCAGGATTTTTTTCCGGCCTCAGCGATGTCGGAGATTTGATGTTTCACCGGATTCCTGATATTCACGGTACGTTAGTGAAATGGTCATACGGGAAAATCTCCACTTAATCGCTACCTAGGAGATGCTTTGTCCCACCGCTCGTGCGCCGACTATAACACCACGTTCAAACTCACTTAAATCTTGATAACCTGCCATTGTGCAGCAGTAACCGAACAAACAACTGCAGCAGACAGCTGTTTTCTTATATTGGCGTTGCCGACCGCGGCGCCGAATTCTGCCTGTTCACATATATCTGTATTTGAATACGCATGCCTGTACCACTTTTTTTGGCGCTTCGGTGTACACATCAAAAGTTATGTTTTGATGGAAACAGATAGGTCCAATAATTCTAATTACACTAACTGCACAATGCACACCTGTTTCGACACCATGGACACGCTCATGAAGAGAACGTGAACACAAATGGCTGCGTTTGGGGTGGTGACCGAGAAGCTTGGATTACAAATGACTGGCATCGTACTGTGTTCAGCGATGAATTGTGGTTCTTCGGTGCCCCAGACCACCATCGTCGGCGAGTACGGCGGCAGCATGAATAGAGGTCCCTTTATTTGAATGTTTTGCACAGGCAGAGACGTATTACTCCTGGCGCCGTAGAGGGGAAGCCATTGTGTGGGGGGGTACGTTGGTGTCATTTCGGAACAGACCTACGTTCGTTGCACATGACACGTGTCATGCTATAGTCGCAATTTTTCCCGAGCGTATGCAGCTCTTCTGTATAGTTAAATGATTATGACGTCCCCTTGAGTAAAATATTCCGGAGGTAAAATCGGACAGTGGAATGTCAGATCCCTTACTCGGGCGGATAGGTTAGAAAATTTAAAAAGGGAAATGGATAAATTAAAGTTAGATATAGTTGGAATTAGTGAAATTCGGTGGCAGGAGGAACAATAGTTCTGGTCAGGTGAATACGGGGTTATAAATATAAAATCAAACAGGGGTAATTCAGAAGTAGATTTAATAATGAATAAAAAAATAGGAAATCGATAACCTACTATGTACAGCATAGTGCACGCATTATTGTAGCCAAAATGGACACGAATCTCATTCCTACCACAGTAGTACAAGTTTATATGCCAAGTAGCTCCGCAGATGATGAAGAAATGGTTCAAATGGCTCTGAGCACTATGGGACTCAACATCTTAGGTCATAAGTCCCCTAGAACTTAGAACTACTTAAACCTAACTAACCTAAGGACAACACACACACCCATGCTCGAGGCAGGATTCGAACCTGCGACCGTAGCAGTCCCGCGGTTCCGGACTGCAGCGCCAGAACCGCACGGCCACCGCGGCCGGCAGATGATGAAGAGATTGAAGAAATGTATGATGAGATAAAATAAATTATTCAGATAGTTAAGGGAGAAGAAAATTTAATAGTCATGGGGAACTGGAATTCGATTGTAGGAAAAGGAAGAGAAGGAAAGGTAGTATGTGACTGCAGGTAAGGGAAGACAGAGGAAGCCGCCTGGTAGAACTGTACACAGAGCATGACTTAATCATGACTTGGTTTAAGAATCATGAAAGAATGCTGTATGCGTGGAAGAGACCTGGAGACACCGGAGGTTTCAGACTGATTACATACCGGCAAGACAGAGATTTAGGAACCAGATTTTAAATTGTAAGACATTTCCAGGGTCAAATGGTTCAAATGTCTCTGATCACTATGGAACTTAACTTCTGAGGTCTTCAGTCCCCTAGAACTTAGAACTACTTAAACCTAACTAACCTAAGGACATCACACACATCCAAGCCCGTGGCAGGATTCGAACCTGCAACCGTAGCGGTCGCGCGGTTCCAGACTGCAGCGCCTAGAACCGCTCGGCCACGACGACCGGCTCCAGGGTGAAATGTGGACTCTGACCACAATTTCTTGGTTATGAACTGTAGATTAAAACTGAAGACACCGCAAAAAGGTAGGAATTTCAGGAGATGGAACCTGGATAAACTGAAAAAATCAGAGGTTGTACAGAGTTTCAGAGGGAGCATTAGAGAACGATTGACAAGAACTTGGTTAAGGAATACAGTAGAAGAAGACTGGGCAGCTTTGAGAGATGAATTAGTGGAGGCAACAGAGGATCAAGTAGGTAAAAAGACGAGGGCTAATATAAATACTTAGGTAACACAACAGATATTGAATTTGATAGATGAAAGAAGTAAATATAAAAATACAGTAAAACGTCTCAAAAATGACATCGACATGAAATACAAAATGGCTAAACAGGGATGGCTTGAGGACGAATGTCTCCTGATTGAAATATTTCGCAGGTTTTTTAAGGATTTTTTCGATCGTAATGGTCTGTCTTGTGTTCGGCATCTTGAAGAATGTAATCGGCCTCTTATTAAATGTTATGTATAGTTGTCCTAATAACTCGTTTAAACTATCCTATTTACTCAAGACCTGACGTGATGGGTCAAAGCAGACGGATAGAATTCGTCTTTGCTCTATTCCCTTTGTAAGACGTAGTGGTAGAGTATGGCCCTACTAGACAATGGCCCACGATTGCAGCCCACACGTTAATGCTGATATCTACCCTGTACTGTAGCATGAAAATTGCGATCGCCCGTATGTTTTAGGTGCAGAAATTTATTATTCCATCTCTTCCAAACGTCACTTCGTCTGTAAACAAGCCGAAGAGACAAACAACGGATTGGCAGTTTGCGCGACAAACCATCCTCAAATGTTCTTCTGTGTAGGGTGATCGGCAGGCGTTGGGCCCTCCACATACCGAAGATGATAAGGACATATGAGTTGCTCGTGAAGTATATTCCTTGCTGAACTTTGAGATGTACCAAATTTCAGGGTCACTTGTTTTGCGCTGATACCTGGTTCTTCTTCAACAGCCCAGGACGTGCCCTTCCTGATCAGGCGTCCGAGCAACACGAGGTCTTCCTCGATCAATATTCTGTGGCAATAAGGATGCCGTTTCGGCAGCGCGACGGTACACAGTAGCAAAGTTTGGATGACTCGATCTTTAAACGCCCCCTGATACAGCCGTGCAGCCTCGTATCCATTACCCAGCCGTAGAAAAAAAAAATTATGTCGGCCTGCTCCCGAAATAAATATCCTACCACGCTTGAAAGGAGCACCTCCTGTAAACTCTCTGTCTGTAGAACATGTACACAACAGGCACGCTGTAGACAGACGAATGAAGAATGCAAACAATTCTCCCTGGCAACACAACACCGTCTAGTGTATAATGAGTCAAAGGGGTGCATAGATAAGTTGTTGGGTTCTGCCTGGAAAACCGCTGAACGTCAACTTTCGTTAATAGCTCGAAGCAAAGGATTTTCATACGTCTGTTCATATGGACTTACTTTTTCGTTTTGGTGTAAGTAAACTGTCCGCAAAATTTGTAACACTGTTTTTGAAGAGCTTATTTCCACTGGTCTCCACATGAGACCAACTGGATTTTTCAGTTTGAAGTGTCAAAATGCTACCTAGATATTTTTCTCACATGACACATAACTTTTCTCCTTGAGAAACGGCTTTTATCCTGTTTGAAACAGCATAGGAATTGCTTTGGGAGGTCAAGGGCCATTTCACCCAAAAAAGGTAAAAAAATAATTTATAGTCCGGAGACATCTCATGTGGGAATAAGATATCCCTAGCACCTAGGGCTACCACATTTATTTTATTTTTTATTTTTTTGAACAAATGAAATATACTGGTTGTTAAAGGACGGAAAAACAGTATATCGTGTCAAAATAAAGTAGTATTACAAATTTGCTTAGTTATCTTGTTTAAAAATATTTTTATTGTATTTATTAATATTTAACAAATAACTGTCACTGCTAAACAGCTTCACAGCATCTTTGGAGTTCACATTTTAGTTAAGATAAATAAATAATTCATTTTTTATCAAATTCATAGACACTTTGTTTCTTTCGACCAGCCAGTAAATATTCGTCACAGATGAAACTGTCTGTGTAAATGCTGAAATGGTGGGAATAAACAGTAGCAATGAAATTAATTTGTAAAATCATCATTTGTCTTCGTAAACATTTATTACCATTTTTGTGCAGTCGACAATTCTGCGAAACCTTTAGAAGTGTATGTTTGATAACATAACTTGTTTAATAATGTTACTTGCCCCTAAATATCATCAATATTTAAACAGAGTTTTGCAGTTTTAATTTTCAACTATGTTAACAAAATTGTCAAATACAGCACTGCCTTCTAATTTATGTTACTTAGCGTAAATAACCAGTTTGTGTCATAAAAATTAAACAATTTACTTAGGAAGTCTAAAACTTTTACAACAAACAATAAAAAATTCCTGTAAATTATACTAGTCAATTAGGGTGAAGGGAACAGATTAACTTTTTTTTGCCTGTTTCGTATTCAAAGAACAGATGCTTTTTTCTTTTTGTTAGTCCGTTTTTAAGATTATCCATGGTATTATGCGCATCCAAAATTGCTATGCAGTTGCCTCCAAGCATTTTAGAGTTTTACTAAACAAATTTAAAATATGGCTACAGTAATGCAAGTAAATTTCAGTAAAGTCATTGTCAGTGTTAAGCATCAATAAGTTTTGGAAAATCATGGGACAGTTTGCGTCTAAGCTTACGAAGTTATAACGCTTTGCAATTTAATATCAATGTATCTACGCCAGGTGTAAGAGAGAGCCAGCTTATTTCACTGCATGAAAGTCTCCTTCCGCTGATTCCATAAATCTCTTCTTTTCTCTTTTTTCAGTAGATTGCGAAAAATAAGCATATCTCATCCATTTATGCACTATGTATGCCTAATAAATTCCCTTAATCAATTTTGGTCCCAAATCTCTCACATTTGTAAACAAAGATTGCTTAACTCCAAAGCATTTGTGTTGTTGGCACTTATCTCATATACATTATGAAAACAATTTCTTTTTCCACTAACTTTTAAATTGCTTGAAATCATCGCTATTATCATAAATATCTATGAACTTATTTTGAATAACTTTTTTTGCTGTACAGTACTGTAGAACTAAAGGAAAGTGTTTCAGGTTTTCTTGTTAGAAGTATCAGTTTGTATACTGGAAAATCCGTTGTCTGTGTCTAGATCATCTACTACATTTTTAACAGCAGATGGCCCCAACACTTCTATATCTAGGCACTACATCTTCTTTCATGCCAAAATATTTGTAGAGAAATAGACATAAATAATTTTATTCAGATTTACAATACAGTCCATACTGTTGTAGGACAAATTATGTTTTACAGTGTGATATGTTAATGCTAGTTCAGCTGCAGTAACTTTTTGTTGATCACCGCAACATGAACTTTTAGATATGAAAGCAGAAGCAGAGTTCAGAAATTTATAACCAGCCAGTAGTCCAGCCTACCATCATAACCAAAGAGAACGTACACGCACGTATACGCAACATATGCGTGCCCAAAAGATTTTTTCACTCATCTGTCCTGTTCCAGCAGAAGTAGTTGTAAATTTAACTCCACGTACGTTGCATTTGCCCTTAAATCCGTTTCACGCGTTATTACACTTCTGGCCATTCAAATTGCTACAACAAGAAGAAATGCAGATGATAAACGAGTATTCATTGGACAAATATATTATACTAGAACTGAAATTTGATTACATTTACACGCAATTTGGGTGCATAGTCCTGAGAAAATAGTACCCAGAACAACCACCTCGGGCCGTAATAAAGGCCTTGATACGCCTGGGCATTGAGTCAAACAGAGCTTGGATGGCGTGTACAGGCACAGCTGCCCATGAGGCTTCAACACGATACCACAGTTGATCAAGAGTAGTGACTGGCGTATTGTGACGAGCCAGTTGTTCGGCCACCGTTGAGCAGACGTTTTCAATTGGTGAGAGATCTGGAGAATGTGCTGGCCAGGGCAGCAGCTGAACATTTTTTTTTTATCTAGAAAGGCCCGTACAGGACCTACAACATGCGGTCGTGCATTATCCTGCTGAAATGTAAGGTTTCGCAGGGATCGAATGAAAGGTAGAGCCACGCGACGTAACACATCTGAAATGTAACGCCCACTATTCAAAGTGCCGTAAATGCGAACAAGAGGTGACCGAGACGTGTAACCAATGGCACCCCTTACCATCACGCCGGGTGATATACCAGTATGGCGATAATGAATACACACTTCCAATGTGCGTTCACCGCAATGTCGCCAAACAGATGCGACCATTATGATGCTGTACACAGAACCTGGATTCATCCGAAAAAAATGACGTTTTGCCATTCCTGCACCCAGGTTCGTCGTTGAGTACACCATCGCAGGCGCTCGTGTCTTTGATGCAGCGTCAAGGGTAACCGGAGCCAGGGTCTCCGAGCTGATAGTCCATGCTGCTGCAAACGTCATCGAACTGTTCGTGCAGATGGTTGTTGTCTTGCAAACGTCCCCATCTGTTGACTCAGGGATCGAGACGTGGCTGCACGATCCGTTACAGCCATGCGATTAAGATGCCTGTCATCTCGACTGCTAGTGATACGAGGCCGTTTGGATCCAGCACGGCGTTCCGTATTACCCTCCTGAACCCACCGATTCCATATTCTGCTAACAGTCATTGGATCTCGAACAACACGAGCAGCAATGTCGCGATACGATAAACCGCAATCGCGATATGCTACAATCCGACCTTTATTAAAGTCGGAAACGTGATGGTACGCATTTCACCTCCTTACACGACTCATCACAACAAAGTTTCATCAGGCAACACCGGTCAACTGCTGTTTGTGTGTGAGAAATCGGTTGGAAACTTTCCTCATGTCAGCACGTTGTAGGTGTCGCCACCGGCGCCAACCTTGTGTGAATGCTCTGAAAAGCTAATCATTTGCATATCACAGCATCTTATTCCTGTTGGTTAAATTTCGCGTCTGTAGCACGTCATCTTCATGGTGTAGCAATTTTAATGGCCAGTAGTGCAGTTAACCAAGTACTGTGTTCTATATCCCATTGACTTTCATACTTCTGAAATCGTGTTATCATCTGCACCGACGTATCAGTCCTTTTGGCGCATTTTTTGGGGTGAATTATTCAATATCTATTTCATCTACTCCACGACTGTGATCACGTTTTGTAGGCGTAATGGGTGTATCGAGTTTTCTAAAGCTGCCTTTATCCACTATTCACTATTACACAAGCTGTAAAACCGAAGAACCGTACTTCAATGTACTCAGACAGTCTCACACAAAACAAACACATAACACAAGAGCTTGTCACGCAACAATAGCGCCACACCTATAGAATCCGCCAGAAAAATGAACACACACTTTAAGGAACGAAAAGTGTTACGTATTTATTTTACATTTAATAATTGATCACACATGTTGCAAAATCTTCAGTTTAGCACATGATTACTTTAAATGTTCAAAACGTTCATCGTTGGCGGCTACACATATAAGAGAACGGCGTTCGGTCGCCGTAACTACTTCAGTCAATGCTACAGTGGAGATCGCTGCACATGTAGCTGTAATCTCCTGGCGAAGTTCCTCCAGCGTGCGTGGATTCCGTCGATAGACGTTATCTTTCACGGTTCCCCACAAGTAAAAGTCCATAGGTGTTATATCTGGCCTAATGGGCCCTCTTCGTCCAATCCAAAGCCCCGGGAAACTGTCATCCAGGAAAGCTCGTACGGCTAGGTGGTAGTGTGGTGGCGCCCCGTCCTGTTGGTAGAAGATCTCTTCATCAGCTCCATAAAGCGCACGTATACCTGGCAAAATTGATGTGCATAACATTTCCAGGTACACTTCTCCAGTGACAGTAGCATCAAAGAAGAATGGCCCTACTAAGCTCCTAGATGGTAGTCCGCACCACACATGGTGGATTGACCGCTTTATCCACGCATACATGCGGGTTATCCGGTGCCCAGTACACACTGTTATGCCGATTCACGGTTCCATTAAGTTTAAATTGTGCCTCGTCACTCCACACTACCTTCGTCACAAATTGTTCGTTATCAGTTACCATTTACTGACACCATTCGTAAAACTGCATTCAGCGATCAGGTCCGTCATCATTAACCGCGTGCAGTAATCGTGGAATGTAAACTTTTTTGCAGCTTTCAGAATTCTTCGTACACTTGTACTGCTAACCCCCACTTCACGTGCACATTGCGTAGCAGACTTCTGTGAAGAATTAACAAACGTTTCCAACACGAGAGCCGACGAAGCAGGACTTGTAGCTGTACGCTGTCTTCCTGATGTTCCTTTGTGAATATCACAAATCGTTCCATGCAATTTAAACTTGTCAACGATGCGTTTGATTGCTAGGCGGGCTGGCGGTTCTGTTTCAAACTCCCGTCTCCACCAACGTTGCACTTCAACGGCATTATCGAACTAGAAAAATCACTTCACTATTCATTTTCGTTGCTCGAATGTCAAGCGTGCTCCAGCCATCTTATTTTCTCAATACCGAGATTGTTCAAATGGCTCTAAGCACTATGGGACTTAACATCTGAGGTCATCAGTCCCTAGACTTAGAACTACGTAAACCTAACGAACCTAAGGACATCACACACAGCCATGCCCGAGGCAAGATTCGAACCTGCGACCGTAGTAGCCGCGTGGTTCCGGACTGAAGCGCCTAGAACCGCTCGGTCACAGTGGCCTGCCTACCGAGATGAAAGTACTAACTTCTGTTGAGTCGAAGTCCATACTACGACGTACTCGTAACTCAAATCTAGCTTCAATATCGATATCTCGACAGATGCTGTCAAAGAGTGTCTACATTTTTCTGGTGGACTCTGTATTAGATTGATGAGGTAGACAGCTGTCATCTGGTTAGAACACTAAATGTTGCGTCTTGCGATAATATGTAACGAGCAGTACTAAGAAATGTTTATTATCTCACACAGTCTAGCACACTCATTTGCGGTGCTTATTAGTTGCAAAGAATATGAAATTAATCGGTTCGCACTCTTTCTCGAATGAAACTCTGGCATTTGTGGTTAGGCAGTGCACAAAGACGAGTATTCAGTTGATGGTTCAATCTGTTACATCCAAAATTGTGAACAACTTTGTGGTCTTTTAATGTTTAACAAAAAAATGAATCCAAAAAATATGTTTTCATGTATTTTATTGTTCTTATAAAGTATAGAGAACTGTTGCCCGAAATAACGTACAATACTTTAAAAGGTAAAAAGACGAGGGCTAGTAGAAATCCTTGGGTAACAGAAGAAATATTGAATTTAATTGATGAAAGGAGAAAATATAAAAATGCAGTAAGTGAAACAGGCAAAAAGGAATACAAACGTCTCAAAAATGAGATCGACAGGAAGTGCAAAATGGCTAAGCAGGGATGGCTAGAGGACAAATGTAAGGATGTAGAGGCCTATCTCACTAGGGGTAAGATAGATACCGCCTACAGGAAAATTAAAGAGACCTTTGGAGATAAGAGAACGACTTGTATGAATATCAAGAGCTCAGATGGAAACCCAGTTCTAAGCAAAGAAGGGAAAGCAGAAAGGTGGAAGGAGTATATAGAGGGTCTATACAAGGGCGATGTACTTGAGGACAATATTATGGAAATGGAAGCGGATGTAGATGAAGATGAAATGGGAGATACGATACTGCGTGAAGAGTTTGACAGAGCACTGAAAGACCTGAGCCGAAAGAAGGCCCCCGGAGTAGACAATATTCCATTGGAACTACTGACGGCCGTGGGAGAGCCAGTCCTGACAAAACTCTACCATCTGGTGAGCAAGATGTATGAAACAGGCGAAATACCCTCAGACTTCAAGAAGAATATAATAATTCCAATCCCAAAGAAAGCAGGTGTTGATAGATGTGAAAATTACCGAACTATCAGCTTAATAACTCACAGCTGCAAAATACTAACACGAATTCTTTACAGACGAATGGAAAAACTAGTAGAAGCCAACCTCGGGGAAGATCAGTTTGGATTCCGTAGAAACACTGGAACACGTGAGGCAATACTGACCTTACGACTTATCTTAGAAGAACGATTAAGGAAAGGCAAACCTACGTTTCTAGCATTTGTAGACTTAGAGAAAGCTTTTGACAATGTTGACTGGAATACTCTCTTTCAAATTCTAAAGGTGGCAGGGGTAAAATACAGGGAGCGAAAGGCTATTTACAATTTGTACAGAAACCAGATGGCAGTTATAAGAGTCGAGGGACATGAAAGGGAAGCAGTGGTTGGGAAGGGAGTAAGACAGGGTTGTAGCCTCTCCCCGATGTTGTTCAATCTGTATATTGAGCAAGCAGTAAAGGAAACAAAAGAAAAATTCGGAGTAGGTATTAAAATTCATGGAGAAGAAATAAAAACTTTGAGGTTCGCCGATGACATTGTAATTCTGTCAGAGACAGCAAAGGACTTGGAAGAGCAGTTGAATGGAATGGACAGTGTCTTGAAAGGAGGATATAAGATGAACATCAACAAAAGCAAAACAAGGATAATGGAATGTAGTCTAATTAAGTCGGGTGATGCTGAGGGAATTAGATTAGGAAATGAGGCACTTAAAGTAGTAAAGGAGTTTTGCTATTTGGGGAGCAAAATAACTGATGATGGTCGAAGTAGAGAGGATATAAAATGCAGGCTGGCAATGGCAAGGAAAGCGTTTCTGAAGAAGAGAAATTTGTTAACATCCAGTATTGATTTAAGTGTCAGGAAGTCATTTCTGAAAGTATTCGTATGGAGTGTAGCCATGTATGGAAGTGAAACATGGACGATAAATAGTTTGGACAAGAAGAGAATAGAAGCTTTCGAAATGTGGTGCTACAGAAGAATGCTGAAGATTAGATGGGTAGATCACGTAACTAATGAGGAAGTATTGAATAGGATTGGGGAGAAGAGAAGTTTGTGGCACAACTTGACCAGAAGAAGGGATCGGTTGGTAGGACATGTTCTGAGGCATCAAGGGATCACCAATTTAGTATTGGAGGGCAGCGTGGAGGGTAAAAATCGTAGAGGGAGACCAAGAGATGAATACACTAAGCAGATTCAGAAGGATGTAGGTTGCAGTAGGTACTGGGAGATGAAAAAGCTTGCACAGGATAGAGTAGCATGGAGAGCTGCATCAAACCAGTCTCAGGACTGAAGACCACAACAACAACAACTTTAAAATAAATAACGGACAATCCTATCAGCATCCCATTTGTGAGGATGAGAAAGCGGTAACAAAGCCTGCAGCAATTGTACGTAAATTTGGTACGCATATCGCTATCTACTGAGTAGTAAGGTTGTCAACTGGGAAACAACTGAAAATTATTGGTATTTCAGTCGTACCTAGCGGACCGCAGGTCGATGGTTGATTGGTGACAATTCCGATGACGTTTCGCTGCTCCTTGGTAGGTAGGGGATTAGAATTTATTGACATAAAAGTAAGTAAACGGTTAAGGTCATATAATGAGCTAGTACATGAATAATTAAATACATGTATGGTTAATTTAGATACCCATTCTAGACAATGGAACTAAATGACGGCACGCTGCAGCTGCAACGCGTGGTATAGCTGGGTCGCTTTGCCGTAATATTTGTTGGTGAATATTCGATGGTGAATGTTCTTTGGTGAGTGTGCAGTCCTTTGTAGGGAGATTGAGGATGGAAAGCTTGAGCGGAAGAAGGGAGGAAGAAGATGATGGGAAATTAAGAGTATATTATTCGTTGTACTGAAATGGAATGCACAGCTCACTGACACCAAACATTTGTTTGGAAAATGTTTTAGTGAATAACTGTCAGACTTTTCTTTACCCCTGACATACCCGCATTAATATACCACTTTCGTGGAAGCGATATTTCAATCGACGGAAGTGGGAGACCAAAAAACATTTTCTTATTCTGTATAGCTGCGGCAGCAACACATTTTTTAAAAAAATATCTGTGCTGCACCCATGAGTAGTTTTTAACAAAAGCTGTGAAATACCAGTTTCTTAAACGTCTAACTTAATATTGTTTCAGCAAAAAAGGTGACTGTAAAGGACGAGCATTGGCATGTCAAGTGCTGCACTGGAGAGCCAATTCTTCGCTTGGCAAAGATACAGGAAGTGCTGGACTCGTCCATAATTTTCCGATCGCCCGAAGAGGGAGAACGCTGCTGGATTTTCGGCAACAGTCAAGAAGGTAAGTTGATGCAATCAATGCAGGAATTTCGTATACTGATGTCCTTACCCCTTTGAGTCCAATCAATTTAAAAAGAAAGTTAATTTTAAAATATTTCAATAATTTGACTTTTATCATCATGCTAAGTAATAAATACAAGAAGAAATTAGCAAAAAATAAACAATTAGTTATTTTAAGTCTTAGTTACACTTTGGAACCACTGGGACATACGGTTTTCAACCACCTATCGTTTCATGAAATATATTTTAAAGCAATTTCTCATTGTTCCTAGACACACTCCCAAATCTCGAAACTTTCATCATTGTACCGAAAAACGTTCTTCTCCTAGTCCAATATTACACAAGGGCATGCTGAAAAGTAATATCTTAGAATTTTTTATTTGTAAACTCTTAAAACTTTTTAAATAAAACAAACGTTACTAACATTCTACATCTTTGTTCTTCATGTCTACATAATTATTTCTCAACAGTCACCCTGGTGGCAAATACATTGCTCCCAACGAGAGACAAGATTGTTGGTACTCTAGAATGCATCAATTTATTAACGGAGACACAACCTCATCTCTGCTTACACCGCTTCACCATGAAGTGAAGTCCTCGAGGATGTTCTTTATGCTTTGGAAACAGATGGAAATCGGATGCGGCCAAGTCGGGGCTGCATGGAAGATGATCAAGGCCGGTGATCCCAAAACGTCGGACGGCTGCAGATGTCGCAGCGCTCGAGTGTAATCTCACATTTTCATGATGGAAGAGACGGTGCTCCATGTGTTAACCAACTCTTCGAATTCGAAACTCGATTACGCATGCTGTTTCTCAAGCACCAACATAGTTACGTTACACATCGCCGTGTTACACGCTATGATTCGCAGTCCTGTAGCGGCAGAGGCATGCAAATTTTTAGACACGAAGAATAAAAATGTAGAATGTTAATAACGTTTGTTTTTCTAAAAAACCCTTATGAGTTCTGGCATAAAAAATTTGGAGTCATTACTTTTCAGCACGCCGTCGTAACCCTCTATTTGTCATGGGTACCAAATTTTATTAATGCATGAGGTGTCGTGCCTGTCAAATTATATTAATGCACACTACTGGCCATTAAAATTGCTACACCACGAAGATGACGTGCTACAGACGCGGAATTTAGCCGACAGGAAGAAGATGCTGTGATACGCAAATGATTAGCTTTTCAGAGCATTCACACAAGGTTGGCGCCGGTGGCGACACCTACAACGTGCTGACACGAGGAAAGTTTCCAACCGATATCGCATACACAAACTGTAGTTGACCGACGTTGCCTGGTGAAACGTTGTTGTGATGCCTCGTGTAAGGAGGAGAAATGCGTACCAACACGTTTCCGACTAAAGGTCGGATTGTAGCCTATCGCGATTGCGGTTTATCGTTTCGCAACATTGCTGTTCGCGTTGGTCGAGATGCAATAACTGTTAGCAGAATATGGAATCGATGGGTTTAGGAGGGTAATACGGAACGCTGTGCTGGATCCCAACGGCCTCGTATCACTAGCAGTCGAGATGACAGGCATTTTATTCGCTTGGCTGTAACGGATCGTGTAGCCACGTCTCGATCCCTGAGTCAATAGATGGGGACGTTTGCAAGACAACAACCATCTGCACGAACAGTTCGACGACGTTTGCAGCAGCATGGACTATCAGCTCGGAGACCCTGGCTGCGGTTACCCTTGACGCTGCATCACAGACAGGAGCGCCTGCGATGGTGTACTCAACGACGAACCTGTGTGCACGAATGGCAAAACGTCATTTTTTCGGATGAATCCAGGTTCTGTTTACAGCATCCGTGTTTGGCGACATCGCGGTGAACGCACATTGGAAACGTGTATTCGTCATCGCCAAACTGGCGTATCACCCGGCGTGACGGATGGGGTGCCATTGGTTACACATCTCGGTCACCCCTTGTTCACATTGACGGCACGTTGAACAGTGGACGTTACATTTCAGCTGTGTTACGACTCGTGGCTCTATCCTTCATTCGATCCCTGCCAAATCCTACATTTCAGCAGGATAATGCACGACCGCATGTTGTAGGTCCTGTACGGGCCCATCTGGATACAGAAAATGCTCGACTGCTGTCCTGGCCAGCACATTCTCCGGATCTCTCACCAAATGAAAACGTCTGGCCAATGGTGGCCGAGCAACTGGCTCGTCACAATACGCCAGTCACTACTCTTGATGAACTGTGGTATCGTGTTGAAGCTGCATGGGCAGTTGTACCTGTACACGCCATCCAAACTCTATTTGACTCAATGCCCAGGCGTATCAAGGCCCTTATTACGGCCCAAGGTGGTTGTTCTGGGTACAGATTTCTCACGATCTATGCACCCAAATTGCGTGAAAATGTAATCACATGTCATTTGTAGTATAATATATTTGTCCAATGAATACCCGGTTATCATCTGCATTTCTTCTTGGTGTAGCAATTTCAATGGCCAGTATTGTAAAATGTGGCTTGGCTACGAAGAAAAGAGAGAAGCTTTAATATTCGGATAAGACACAAGGCACAATGCCAGGCAGGACTCCAGAATAATGGCAGCATTCTGTATGAAGTAAGACTTGTTTACAAGACTGCCGAGACCACGGCTGTGCACTAGGGAGTAAAGAGGACAACACCCTCGGGCGGCAGGATGAATAGCAGTGGGAATGAAGTCGGCATTCTGACTGACAGTGAGATAAGGATCTTATTTCAAGTGATAACGACATCCGATGTTGAATTACACACTTGGGCACCTCGTTTCCCCCTCTCGCCTTCCCTGGGGAACCACTGATCATGGTCACCCAGGGGAATCACCCAGGCAGTTGCGTCACGTGAGATAAAAAGGCGGGAACCCTCTGCCCCCTGGACCCAAGAGGATCGAGCTTCCCCTCCACACCTTTGTCTTTTATAACTGGGACACCTGTGTGGGAGGGGTTACTCAGAAACTGGAGAGCGTAGGAAGAGGAGTTGTCTAATTGCGAATAACAAATTACATTAACTCACGTCACTTGAATTCTATTTGTTAATAACAATATTACGTGACAATAGCAGATATGTAATGACTCGCATTTTTTTGTATTTTTCCATACTTTTTATAGTTTCTCCGATATTTTCCACAATTATCTACTTTATAAGTCGAGCTGTGTATCACAGGGGGAGGCTGTGTAAATTTGCTTATAATAAATTACATAACGCTATGTAACAAATAACAATACTATGTGGCGCCAGCAGAGACCTCGCCAAGGCAGATAGCCAAGTATTTTTAGTTTCATGTATCCTTACGTACATTCCTCAATTTTCGTATTTTTATCTTGTTTTTCACAATTCTACGTATTTTGTCCAATAAAATAAGACTGTTCTCGACGCCCCGTCGACGTTGTGATGTTATCAGCTGTGGTCCCGAATTATGCATCGTTGCTAAGCCAGCACTCCATTACTAGTGTGTGATGTCATAGTGTTAGAAACGAATGTGTTGATAGAGTAGTGACGTCATAGAGAATTCTATAAGCCAAAGGTATTTTATAAGAAATACCACATACATTACTGGATTATGTGACGCCATAGTAAAATTCTGATACCTCTAACCAAAGATACTGGATTTGTAGCAAACTTCTAGAGAGGAAAAGTTATGTCGCCTGCTGGAGGGTAGATAAGCCCCCTCAGACTCCGACGTGTGGGTGTGTAGCCGCAATCGCCGATGATCGTGGACGCAGTGACCAACAGTTGCTGATTAAAGTTGCGGTGGATGCCTAACATTTATGGCCAAGAGATCTCCCGTTCGCGGTAATAACGGCAAAACAGATCCCACGCTGTAGGTGGAATATTAAAGACTAATACACACCCAGATTATGAGTAACTCCTCCCCTGTATTCACCAGATAATACCGATATGGTCTGGAGGTAATCTTAGGATCGCGGCCACCAGGTCGCGTTCGGGAGAGATCCACATGTCTGTCTAACACTACGCCAGACCATCTCGCCAGACGTGGTAGAGAAATGTGACCAATGTATGTATAATCTTCTCCGACCTAGTAGCTGTGAAAAATTGTAAGACGTGTATATTTCTATTGTTTATTGTCAAATCAAAATTTATGAAAGATGTTTATATTTTATTAATAGGATTAAGTAGGAATAATTAATATTTGTCATGATGGAAATAATTGAGGTAGCAGGGAATGTCTGCACTAAAGTATTGTTGACAAAAGAGACCGCAAATTGATATAATTTTAAAAAGGGCGGGAGAGAGCGCGTATGGATACATTTTAAGAAAAGAGCGGGAAAGACCGCGCATTGATACATTTTGTAATGGTA
Organism: Schistocerca serialis cubense; assembly: GCF_023864345.2. Classification (NCBI taxonomy): domain Eukaryota; kingdom Metazoa; phylum Arthropoda; class Insecta; order Orthoptera; family Acrididae; genus Schistocerca; species Schistocerca serialis. The sequence goes on along the minus strand of NC_064639.1, from coordinate 473,352,038 downwards.
GCAGGGATTGTCTGCACCAGAAAGCATTGTTGGCAGGAGAGACCGCACTTTAGCGTTCGTAGGAAGTCAGTAGTAAGCGAGAAGTGAAGTGAGTCGGTAGCAGGTCAGAAGCGAGAGGTTGAGAGGAGTGGTGTGCCTGCCAGCCAGCCACTACCTATGATTTACAAGAGATTATAAACGGATGTACAGAGACATCAGCTAACTATTATAATAAGAGGAACTAATATTATTGAATTAATTTTTTGAGAAACTCAAGACTACTGAAGGTATGTTTGCGCATTGCTAGTTGTAAGATTATTGTAAAAAGTAAGTCCCATTTGAACGTTTGTAAAATCATTTCATTCAGAATATAATTAACTTTTGCCAGCAATATTGCATTTCTAATTATAATCCATCCCAAAAACCATCAACGTAAAACTTTGCAAAATTTTATTGTTGTCAAGAAAAAGTTTAACTATGAATTACGTAATTTCAGTCAAATTAATTATAGAATAACGTCAGTTTTGCTATTAAAGAATAACGTCAGCTTTGGTAATAAATACAGCCACTTATTATGAAAGCCCACCAGCAGCTAATAGAGTATAGTAAAACAGAGTAAGTATATTCATGTCGCAGTTCGATGTAGCAGTCAGATGGCGATCCAATAACCCAAAACTGTTCCTTACCTTTTTTACTGTTACTGGATCGCCATCTGACTGCTACATCGAACTGCGACATGACTATACTTACTCTGTTTTACTTTTATATAACTCTCTTCGAAAATGCTTTTCCGAGACTGATGTCTGAAATACAGCTCCGTGATACTGGAAAGAGAGAGACTGAGTCAATAATTAAATCACTGAAGACTAAGGACTCTCATGGACATGATGAAGTGCCTAGCAGAATACGGCGGCAGCTATGAAATACTTATCATCCGATTTCAAGAAAACTATTTGGTGAAATCATTTGATTCTTCCGCATCTTATAGCTTGATATCTTTGCTCGATAAAGGTCTGAATTTATTTGCGTTATTCGTCATAGTTACTGTGCTGCACGTAACTGAGTTCATAGGTACACGAAACTTTTAAGAATTTGCAGAGGTAACGTCACATTGCGTAGACTTTCCGTATAGTTCATTTAAAGCTCTACATTATTGCGTATGAAATGCAGCCAATATAGCTATATTGTATTTAAAGTGGAGACTGGAATTTATCTCTTTTCATTCTTGAGATATTGATTGTTATATATATATATATATATATATATATATATATATATATATATATATATATATATATATTGAAATATTTCATGAAAAGCTGCTGCCAAGCTATGTAAATGAACTGTCAAAAATTTCGTGTTCTAGGCCCAGCTATTTTGCACATAAATATCAATTGTTACGGATTTAAATGTCAAAAAAGATTCCTTTCAATCAAATACCAAAGTTAGGATTTTCGAGAACAGAAAACGTTAGGAAGGCAAACGAGGAGTCAGAAAGATTATGCTTTCTGAATAAGACCTGAAAATAAACAATGAAAGAAATCGATCAAATATTTTATGAAATGATTTGTGTGAAAGAAATAAGTAGATCATAGAAACGTTCTACGTGCCTTTGAATGATGCTCGAAATCATAAACAGAAAGTGAGGTGCACCAAATGTTTCCCGAATAATTTTTATTTCATACTTTTAGACAAATCATTACACAAAACGTTTTGACTTTCTTTCCATAAATTTGGTATGCTTTACTTTTACAAACTATTTAGATTAATTGAAACGCTTGGCCTTAACACTGACTGCTCATGAATTACGTTCGCAACATCAAATATTTGTAAAATTTCATGGTTCATTGTAATTAATTACGAATTTAATGTGTTTGATATACAGGGATAGGTGTGAAGACCAAGTTCTTTGGCAAGACCTTAAAAATATACTTAGTGATGCAGTGTAAAGAGTATACATAAAACTCTGTGTACAGAATTATAACTGAGTCAGTTAAAATGAAAGAACAGCTTGGAATCGAGCCCAGGACCTTTCCGCTAAGCCAGAACCCACTGTTGTGTATTTATGTGTTTTTTTATTGTAGTTAGTCATGTAGTAGTCATTCTTCCACATTTATTGGCTGTTAAAAGTTCTTGATCATGTAAAAAGACATTCCTATTTAATTTATTGATGAGGTAATCGAATGATCCTGTGCTCATTCACGTGTATTCGAAGAATTTGACAGGTGATCTTCGTAGTTGATAATATTTATGAAATTCTCCATGGAGATTCCTCCCTTTGTAAATTTCATGCACAGTATTCTTTTTCGCTTTATTTTCTAAAGTGAACCTAATTTTGCAGTCTTACTCGAGCTACAGTACTCTACAGGCTAGGGGCGCCGTTTTATAGAAACAGCTGGTTGGCTCTAAGCAGACATCTCGCACGCAGGACACCCGAGCTTTTCGCCCGATGCTGCTGCTTGTCGCTGGAGTGTCGCGTATCCAGAGGTCGCTCACTGTCAGTCGCTTCCGTCGCTCAAGTAGGCCAAGGGTAAGACTGTGTCCTACGTGAGCGACAGAAGCGAGCACCAGTGCTACGAAGTTGATCAGCAACCTTATAAAACACAAAAATGGTTCAAATGGTTCTGAGAACTATGGGACTTAACTTCTGAGGTTATCAGTCCCCTAGAACTTAGAACTACTTAAACGTAACTAACCTAAGGACATCACACACATCCATGCCCGAGGCAGGATTCGAACCTGCTACCGTAGCGGCCGCGCAGTTCCAGACTGTAGCGCCTAGAACCGCCCGGCCGGCTATAAAACACATTGGTTGGATATAGCTATTTTTTTCTCTTCTTCATAGGAAACAGTGTATGAGGCTGTATTGTGATACACCGATCATAATGTAACACTACATCCATTGTCAGACCCTTTTTCTTTTTAATGAGTCCTGTCACAGTGGCAAACACAACCAAATTTGCTGTCTATTTGTCTTATAACATTTCTCTCCTAGTACATCGCTATGCAGATAGACTCTGCAACCGTTTTTCTCAGAAGAATTGGTCTCCAAGATTACCAGATGTGTGCTCTGACATCGACGACATCGTATTGTCGGAGCTCTAGTATTTGATATTCCACCTACATCTTGGGATCTATTTGCCATTATTATCGTGAACGGGAGATCTCTCGGCTATCAATGTTAGGCACCAATCACAACTTTCTCAGCGACTGCTGGGCATTTACAGAATTCTCTAAGACGTCCTTATTTTTATCAACGTGTTCGTTTCTAACACAATGACGTCGCACACTAGTAATGGAGTGGTGACTTCGCGGTGATACAAAACCGGGACCGAAGCTTACATCACCATGACGTCGATGGGACAGTCTTCCTTTATCGGACGAAATACACTCCTGGAAATTGAAATAAGAACACCGTGAATTCATTGTCCCAGGAAGGGGAAACTTTACTGACACATTCCTGGGGTCAGATACATCACATGATCACACTGACAGAACCACAGGCACATAGACACAGGCAACAGAGCATGCACCATGTCGGCACTAGTACAGTGTATATCCACCTTTCGCAGCAATGCAGGCTGCTATTCTCCCATGGAGACGATCGTAGAGATGCTGGATGTAGTCCTGTGGAACGGCTTGCCATGCCATTTCCACCTGGCGCTTCAGTTGGACCAGCGTTCGTGCTGGACGTGCAGACCGCGTGAGACGACGCTTCATCCAGTCCCAAACATGCTCAATGGGGGACAGATCCGGAGATCTTGCTGGCCAGGGGAGTTGACTTACACCTTCTAGAGCACGTTGGGTGGCACGGGATACATGCGGACGTGCATTGTCCTGTTGGAACAGCAAGTTGCCTTGCCGGTCTAGGAATGGTAGAACGATGGGTTCGATGACAGTTTGGATGTACCGTGCACTATTCAGTGTCCCCTCGACGATCACCAGTGGTGTACGGCCAGTGTAGGAGATCGCTCCCCACACCACGATGCTGGGTGTTGGCCCTGTGTGCCTCGGTCGTATGCAGTCCTGATTGTGGCGCTCACCTGCACGGCGCCAAACACGCATACGACCATCATTGGCACCAAGGCAGAAGCGACTCTCATCGCTGATGACGACACGTCTCCATTCGTCCCTCCATTCACGCCTGTCGCGACACCACTGGAGGCGGGCTGCACGATGTTGGGGCGTGAGCGGAAGACGGCCTAACGGTGTGCGGGACCGTAGCCCAGCTTCATGGAAACGGTTGCGAATGGTCCTCGCCGATACCCCAGGAGCAACAGTGTCCCTAATTTGCTGGGAAGTGGCGGTGCGGTCCCCTACGGCACTGCGTAGGATCCTACGGTCTTGGCGTGCATCCGTGCGTCGCTGCGGTCCGGTCCCAGGTCGACGGGCACGTGCACCTTCCGCCGACCACTGGCGACAACATCGATGTACTGTGGAGACCTCACGCCCCACGTGTTGAGCAATTCGGCGGTACGTCCACCCGGCCTCCCGCATGCCCACTATACGCCCTCGCTCAAAGTCCGTCAACCGCAAATACGGTTCACGTCCACGCTGTCGCGGCGTGCTACCAGTGTTAAAGACTGCGATGGAGCTCCGTATGCCACGGCAAACTGGCTGACACTGACGGCGGCGGTGCACAAATGCTGCGCAGCTAGCGCCATTCGACGGCCAACACCGTGGTTCCTGGTGTGTCCGCTGTGCCGTGCGTGTGATCATTGCTTGTACAGCCCTCTCGCAGTGTCCGGAGCAAGTATGGTGGGTCTGACACACCGGTGTCAATGTGTTCTTTTTTCCATTTCCAGGAGTGTACATAAAATTGTAGAAAACCCGGTAAAAACACGTAAAATTGAGCGAAATACGTAAGAATACGTAAAACTGAGAGTGCTTGCATACCTGCCTAGGTGAGGTCTCTTCTGGTGCCACGTATCATTAACAAACAGACCTAGAGAGATGTAATTTGTTATAAACAAATAGACTCAGCCTCTCCCTGTGCTACACAGCTCTAGAATTCCTCCAGTTATAAAATAGGAAACTGTGGAAAATATTGGGGAAACAACGACAAGTGTGGAAAAATACTGTCTCTGTTAAAGTCACATAACACTGTTATTATCGAATAGAACTCACCTGACATGACTTAACGCAGTTTGTTATTAACAAATAGATGAATCCTCTCCTTATGCTCTCCAGCTACTGAATAACTCCTCCCACAGAAGTGTCCCAGTTATAAAAGATGAAGATGCGGACAGGGCACTCGATTCTCATTGGTACAGAATGGGTTCCCATCAGTTTTATCTCATATGACACAATTGCCTTGGTGATTCCCCTGGGTGACCTTGAACAATTCCCTGCGGTTCGCCAGGGGAGAGGGAGAGACGGAAGCGACGTGCCCAGATGTGTAACCTGACAATGGATGTCCTTACCAGTAACCTTTAGATAAGATCGTTATCTCAGCTAGAATGCCCACCGTGTTCCCACTAACAGCAAATGCATGCCTAAAGGCAGAATGTTAGAGAAACTTTTGGTAGGTTCTGGAAAGATCTCGGTTACTAGGAAGACCTTCAGTTGTGTCAGGGGAAAGCAACGCTGCCAGGAAACTTATCAAGAAGTCGCTGAAAAATCAGTACACAGGACCAAGGCAGTCACAGCCAGTACCAGTAAGTCAGAAGCAATCATTACCAGACAGCAGCTAGGTGCAATGCAGCAGCCGAGTCGCCGGGAGCGCTCACTATAGGGTGACACTTCGATGCAGTAAAACTACGAGATGTCTGTACTGCTGAATTTCCAGTATCTGGCGACAGTTATTATCTTGAGTTTTCCGCCTGTTACGGAAAAGGGTTTGTCTCTAGTGTAGTAGCAACGACTAATAGTCGTTATTTTCTGTGTGTCAGAGTATAAAGGGGAACAAAAACTGACTCGGACTTGGCTCCTACCGCGAGTTATTGCGTGTAGTTGCTACTAGTAATATTCGATATTTTCTGTGAGCCAGAATACAGGAAGGAACAAATGCTGTTTCACACTTGTCCCCCGTTACGGCTAAAGTATTTGATTGTGTATTGCCGTAGAGAGCTGCAAGCAGAGCGCTTGTCTCTGATATCGAAAAGTAGAACTCAGGATCCGAGTGTTGTTGGGAAAGATATAGAGTGGTAGGGTGTGCGCATTGATTCGCAAAGATATAAAAACCACTGTAAGACACTTTTCCAAATACGGTTGAACTGCTGAGAAATTAACTGTTCTTAAAATGAATCCTTAAGCGTTTGCACCCATATTCAGTTCTTACAAAGTTAACAACTTCTCCTCTTCATTCCAAAATCGTCTTTGTTAAGCGTCCTAGGAAACTTTCTCACACACACTTCGTTAAAGGGTGACCCACCTCAGATTGCAGTGTCGTCAACGTCCTGATTGTGTCACTCAGGCCATACCTTTGTCCAAGGCTGGTGATCGGTCCTTTCGATCCTCAATTTCTGAAAATTCATGTCTCACTATAGTAAATCAAAACTGGTAAGAAGCGCTGATCGTTTATAATCGAAGTGACCTACAATTTCTGACTTAAGGCAGTAAGACATGAACTTCTGATACGAGAGTCATTCAGAATCTTATAAATGCTGAGAGAAAAATGGAAGGATTGTCGTTGGGAAATGGTAGAAGATATTGGAGACTAATAAATGCGTGAGAGAACGACTGGAGAGGAGGGTGTAATTGTGGCCGTAGTGAGAAGGAAACGGTGGTGGGTAGAACGTGTGGCTATGCGAAGCTCTGATAAAGGAATTTCTGGTGGGGGTCAACACATAAAGAACCTCCAGAGAAGGCCTTTATCAAGCAGACAATGTAAAGTGGCTCACTTTTATATCCACATTGTGTGAGTATGTGTGTGTGAGGGAGAGCACGCGGATGTCCTTGTCCCAATTTACCTATGTGTTTCCTAACCTGAGTTTAGTGCTGCAAGCAAGTCAACGATTTCAAATGGCAAATTGAATTTAAAATGAAACATAGTAACATAAAATCAAGTCACTTCGCAAAAAATTCATTTAGTCAACTAGAAAACTATATTATAAACGTTCATTACTGATGTCGAGAGCTACTATTTTTCCCCATCTTTTAATCGTAGGTTTCAGCCGAGCGAAAATAAGATTCCATAGAAATTACACAACGGATTTTTGTCAGAATTTTCATTGACAAACGAAGATTGGAAAATGGGCAGATGGGACATCTAAGTGACCAGCGTGCAGTGTAGTTTAGCAACAAATTGGTTCAAGTTCATTAAAGTAATATGCGTAATTGAGAAAAACATTATTGGTAATTTAAAGGAAAATTTTTGTCCGAATTTTCATAGCCGAACTAAGAGAGTCAAATGGACAAATGGGGTATCAAATTGATCAACATAAGATGCACAGAGCACAACTTAATCATAGCTAACACTTGGTTCAAGAATCATGAAAGAAGGTTGTATACCTGGAAGAATCCTGGAGATACTAAAAGGTATCAGATAGATTACATAATGGTAAGACAGAGATTTAGGAACCAGGTTTTAAATTGTAAGACATTTCCAGGGGCAGATGTGGACTCTGACCACAATCTATTGGTTATGAACTGCAGTTTGAAACTGAAGAAACTGCAAAAAGGCGGGAATTTAAGGAGATGGGACCTGGATAAACTGAAAGAACCAGAGGTTGTACAGAGTTTCAGCGAGAGCATAAGGGAACAATTGACAGGAATTGGGGAAAGAAATACAGTAGAAGAAGAATGGGTAGCTCTGAGGGATGAAGTAGTGAAGGCAGCAGAGGATCAAGTAGGTAAAAAGACGAGGGCTAATAGAAATCCTTGGGTAACAGAAGAAATGTTGAATTTAATTGATGAAAGGAGAAAATATAAAAATGCAGTAAATGAAGCAGGCAAAAAGGAATACAAACGTCTCAAAAATGAGATCGACAGGAAGTGCAAAATGGCTAAGCATGGATGGCTAGAGGACAAATGTAAGCATGTAGAGGCTTGTCTCACTAGGGGTAAGATAGATACTGCCTACAGGAAAATTAAAGAGACCTTTGGAGAGAACAGAACCACTTGTATGAATATCAAGAGCTCAGATGGCAACCCAGTTCTAAGCAAAGAAGGGAAGGCAGAAAGGTGGAAGGAGTATATAGAGGGTTTATGCAAGGGCGATGTACTTGAGGACAATATTATGGAAATGAAAGAGGATGTAGATGAAGATGAAATGGGAGATAAGATACTGCGTGAAGAGTTTGACAGAGCACTGAAAGACCTGAGTCGAAACAAGGCCCCGGGAGTAGACAACATTCCATTAGAACTACTGATGGCTTTGGGAGAGCCAGTCATGACAAAACTCTACCATCTGGTGAGCAAGATGTATGAGACAGGCGAAATACCCACTGACTTCAAGAAGAATATAATAATTCCAATCCCAAAGAAAGCAGGTGTTGACAGATGTGAAAATTACCGAACTATCAGTTTAATAAGTCACAGCTGCAAAATACTAACGCGAATTCTTTACAGACGAATGGGAAAAGTGGTAGAAGAGGACCTCGGGGAAGATCAGTTTGGATTCCGTAGAAATGTTGGAACACGTAAGGCAATACTAACCTTACGACTTATCTTAGAAGAAATATTAAGAAAAGGCAAACCTACGTTTCTAGCATTTGTAGACTTAGAGAAAGCTTTTGACAACGTTAACTAGAATACTCTCTTTGAAATTCTGAAGGTGGCAGGGGTAAAATACAGGGAGCGAAAGGCTATTTACAATTTGTACAGAAACCAGATGGCAGTTATAAGAGTCGAGGGGTATGGAAGGGAAGCAGTGGTTGGGAAGGGAGTGAGACAGGGTTGTAGTCTCTCCCCGATGTTATTCAATCTGTATATTGAGCAAGCAGTAAAGGAAACAAAAGAAAAATTCGGAGTAGGTATTAAAATCCATGGAGAAGAAATAAAAACTTTGAGGTTCGCCGATGACATCGTAATTCTGTCAGAGACAGCAAAGGACTTGGAAGAGCAGTTGAACGGAATGGACAGTGTCTTGAAAGGAGGATATAAGATGAACATCAACAAAAGCAAAACGAGGATAATGGAATGTAGTCAAATTAAATCGGGTGATGCTGAGGGGATTAGATTATTAAATGAGACACTTAAAGTAGTGAAGGAGTTTTGCTATTTAGGGAGTAAAATAACTGATGATGGTCGAAGTAGAGAGGATATAAAATGTAGACTGGCAATGGCAAGGAAATCGTTTCTGAAGAAGAGAAATTTGTTAACATCGAGTATAAATTTAAGTGTCAGGAAGTCGTTTCTGAAATTATGTATATGGAGTGTAGCCATGTATGGAAGTGAAACATGGACGATAAATAGTTTGGACAAGAAGAGAATAGAAGCTTTCGAAATGTTGTGCTACAGAAGAATGCTGAAGATAAGGTGGATAGATCACGTAACTAATGAGGAGGTATTGAATAGGATTGGGGAGAAGAGAAGTTTGTGGCACAACTTGACTAGAAAAAGGGATCGGTTGGTAGGACATGTTTTGAGGCATCAAGGGATCACAAATTTAGCATTGGAGGGCAGTGTGGAGGGTAAAAATCGTAGAGGGAGACCAAGAGATGAATACACTAAGCAGATTCAGAAGGATGTAGGTTGCAGTAGGTACTGGGAGATGAAGAAGCTTGCACAGGATAGGGTAGCATGGCGAGCTGCATCAAACCAGTCTCAGGACTGAAGACCACAACAACAACAAGATGTAGTTTGGCAAATAATATTTAATTGCTTGAAAATAACCATAATAATTAAGGAAAACTTAATTACTGATTTGAGCCGGCCGGTGTGGCCGTGTGGTTCTAGGCACTTCAGTCGGGAACCGCGTGACCGCTACGGCCGCAGGTTCGAATCCTGCCTCGGGCATGGATGTGTGTGATGTCCTTAGGTTAGTTAGGTTTAAGTAGTTCTAAGTTCTAGGTGACTGATGACCACAGATGTTAAGTCCCATAGTGCTCAGAGTCATTACTGATTTGAGGGAAAATTACAGATTCAAATTTTCATTGCAAAACGAAGAGTTGGAAATGGACAAATGAGATATCAAATAGACCAGCGTGAGGTCTAGTTTTGGAAAAATAATTTAATTGTTTAAAAATAATTAGGGTAATAATAAAAACTTAATTATTGATAGTACGAAAATGTTTGGCATAATTTCCATACCCAAACGAAGAGTGGAAAATGGACAAATGAGGAATCAAATTGACCAGCTTGAGGTCTAATTTCGAAAAAAAGATTTAACTGTTTGAAAGTAATCAAGTTAGTTAACAAAAATTTTGTTATTTGAGGAAAAATTGAAGTATTTCCGAATAGCTTGTAAATTAAGCATCAAAAAGTGCGTGTCTTCAAGGCCTAGCTATTTTATGGATAAAAAGTTACAATGGAGTCATACTTAACAGTCAAAAAATTGAAAATAACAACTTGAAAAATACCTCAAAAGTTGTGTGGACTGATTTGTCTAATACTAAGAAATAAAATAGATTAGAGAAACATTTCACGTCTCTCTGAAAGATACTCGAAAACATGTGCAGCTAATGAGGTAAGAACTGAGGATTTAAAGTTCAGTGTGTAACTAACGATTTTAATGAGTAGTAGAGAATAGTGGTCTGGTCGGTTGGTGGATTATGTACACTGTGCAGTGTGCTATTGTGGGGCCTTGAGAGACTACTGCCATATGAAGTCAAGTGGCAAAATGTTTTACCAGTTAAGATACTACTGGTATGGATAGTCAAGAGGTTGAATGTTTTACCAACAGAGTTACTACTGCAAAGCAAATAATTAAAAATAATTAACCGTAACAGCATGGAGAATCGTGCATTAGTGACGTAAGAAAAGCGCTGAGCGAAATTCGACATCAGATTTCAACTAGTATCTGCTCGAGCATCATTCAAAGGCGCGTCAAGTGTTTCATTAGTCATTTTATTTCTTACTTTCAGACAATTAATTCACAAAACATTTCAAAACTGTTTTCATCTCAAACCTGTTGTGTTCCAGGAAACAAATCAAAATGTGCAGCATTCCAGGACGGAAAGGTATCTTATGAGGACTGTGAGACGGCTATGAGCTGCTGCTGCATCGCGTCCTACAGCAGGTGGTGACCTATCTGCCCTGAAGATGGGCTGGAGCCGAGGCACTTCCCTCATTATGACTCAAGTTCATTCATATGCTTATCTTTTCATGTCCAGTTGCAAATGTAAATCTTCAAGTGTTCCAGTTGGAAACAGTAAAAAAATTAATTTACGTCACGAATGCGTTTATACTAAACTTAAACATTCACTTGTTTCCACAAGGTCTCTTTTGGTGCCCGCCCACAACATTCTATTTTTAAACATCTGTCTGAGTCTAACATATTTCTTTTATTTGGTGCAAGCTTATATGCCCTGTTGTACCATCACGTGAGATGTTTTTACATGCGTTGAGTAACAAATCCTGATGAAACTCATATTTAAACATATAAAAATTTGTTACAGAAATTCTAACTTCAATGATAGTAACATTCAGGTAATTTTTATGTCCTTAAAAATCTGACAAAGTCAGCTTTATAAAAGTCTAAGTTCCTCTGTCTTTATAAAAGTTTTTTTTTTCATTTTTCAAAACGGTACAAAAAACTGATACGCAAGTAACAATCTTGACAAAAAAGTAAAGACATTTATTTGTTAATGAGAAATATCGAGATCCATAACCATGTTCAACTCAGTCCCAGTACCACAACACAAAATCCTCATGTGCGGAACAGCATTTACTCAAATTCTGGTAACTATAAGTAAGTGTGTAACCAACAACAAATTATGGCATCTCCGTAGCAGTTGAACGTCAGGTGTCGGACTGGAAGCGATCTACATCCACATCTACACGGATACTCTGCAAATCACATTTAAGTGCCTGGCAGAGGGTTCATCGAACCACCTTCACAATTCTCTATTATTCCAATCTTGTATAGCGCGTGGAATGGACGAACACCTACAGTCCTACATCTTTCAGAACGAGCTATGATTTCCCTTATTTTATCATGGTGATCGTTTCTTCCTATGTAGATCGCTGCCAAAAAAAATTTTTTCGCATTCGGAGGAGAAAGTTGGTGATCGAAATTTGGTGAGAAGATTCCGACGCAACGAAAAACGCCTTTGTTTTAATGATGTCCAACCCAAATCCTGTATTATTTCAGTGACATTCTCTCCCCTATTTCGCGATAATACATACGTGCTGCCCTTCTTTGAACTTTTTCGTTGTACTCCGTCAATCTTATCCGGTACGGATCCCACTTCGACACCGTGCAACAGTATCCTAAAAGGGGACGTACAAGCGTGGTCTAGGCATCTCCTTAGTAGATCAGTTACATTTTCTAAGTGTCCTGAAAATAAAACACAATCTTTGATTAGCCTTCCCCACAATATTTTCTATGCGTTCCTTTCAATTTAAGTTGTTTGTAATTTAGTTGAATTTACGGCCTTTAAATTTCACTGATTTATCGTGTGACCGAAGTTTAACGGATTCCCTTTAGCACTCATGTAGATAACCTCACACTTTTCGTTATTTAGGGTCGACTGCCAATTGTCGCACCATACAGATATCTTTTCTAAATCGTTTTTCAATTTGTTTTGATCTTCTGATGACTTTATTAGTCGATAAACGACAGTGTCATCTGCAAACGACCTAAGATGGCTGCTCAGATTGTCTCAGTGATGGGGTTAACACACAGGATAAAATATTAGTCACTGGCAGGAGATATCACATTAATATCAGGTATCATTATCTCTAGACCTAATAACGCCCTCAGTTCTGCGAGGAAAAGAGCAAACAGGTTACCTTCAGATACGCCACAATAATCAGTTGAAGATGATGATGCCGTATGACACCACCGTCTGGTCCAAGTCTTTTAGTTGGACACCACTCGAGCCAACAGCACCCGATTTCTCCCCCGATAGCCAACCACCCAAGTATGAACCAGGCCTAATGTTGCTCAACTGTGGTGATTGGGCACGATTCAGTCTTACCAAAGTGGCAAGAGCGTTGGCACACATGTAGTTAGTTCACTCAGTGGTGGTTGGATCCCATAGAGCTATCAAATTGTATGGATGTTGAGTGCTACGTTTCGTCTGCTGTGCCAAGTAAGTACAGTTATTTTCCATGGGCTTAAGATTGGATGACTCAGAGATCCAATGGAGATCGATCATCAGACCCAAAATGCATGCACACAGCTCCGTTAACTCTGCTATTGTCGACTTGGAAAATGGGAATGGCTCTGAGCACTATGGGACTCAACTGCTGTGGTCATAAGTCCCCTAGAACTTAGAACTACTTAAACCTAACTAACCTAAGGACAGCACACAACACCCAGCCATCACGAGGCAGAGAAAATCCCTGACCCCGCCGGGAATCGAACCCGGGAACCCGGGCGTGGGAAGCGAGAACGCTACCGCACGACCACGAGATGCGGGCAGGAAAATGGGAATGTCCACAGCATATTCATTGTGTGGATGTGGGAGAAATGGCAACACTCAGTCAAGGGTAATATTGAAATAAACATCCTGTTCCATGTTCACAGTAACCTGAGTGAATGGGCCCAAGTCATGGTACAAAAAACACCCACAAAAACATTACATAATCTCATCTGGCTTGAACTATAGCCTTCATACCCTACAAATTAAATGCAACATTGAGCTGCTGGTGCGCTTGACGTCTTCCATCACACCAAATCGCACAGCTCTAATCAGCTCCGAGCGGTTCTAGGCGCTACAGTCTGGAACCGCGCGACGGCTACGGTCGCAAGTTCGAATCCTGCCTCGGGCATGGGTGTGTGTCATGTCCTTAGGTTAGTTAGGTTTAAGTAGTTCTAAGTTCTGTGAGACTGATGACCTCAGAAGTTAAGTCCCATAGTGCTCAGAGCCATTTGAACCATCTAATCAGCTATTGTCCAGGTTCTGTATTTAATTTTTATGGATCACAGATATTTTATTTATTTCCTTACTTGTTATCCTCCTCCACAGCTGAGAGGTCAGTGCGAAAGACTCTCATGCTGGGGATTTTTCTTTGATGATAGGACTGAACCGGGGTGCATGGAGCCTTGTGATGGCAACTGAGGAGTTACGTGACTGAGAGGCACTGGCTCCGACGCCAGAGCGTTGGCAACGGCAGCGTGTGTGGTGTACTGACTCCATGCCCCTCCATACCGTATCCAGTAATGAATGACTGAGGATGACCCAACGATCAGTCGACTATCAATGGTCTTCATGGCCTCACCGTGGGATTTCCATTATTTTTCCTCATTCGTTTCTCTCATTGGCCATTCTAAAAAATCTAAATAAATTAGTATAAAGTGTTTCTCAACTTTTGTTTTATCCAGGCAGTGTCCAAGATGCAATTTATAAATATTTGTAGTCAGAAAAACACATAATTAAATTACATATACTGATCGGCCAGAACATTATGACCACGGACCTGGTGAAGGTATAAACCCGCCCAGGCGATAGCATCATCACCTAGTAAGGAATGACGGCTAGTCAGACAAACACATGGTGCATGTACGTAGTACCAGTGAGCGTGCGGCCCATGTGTAGAATGAGCAAGGCGCGCAATCTATCTCGCCGGCACGGCAGCTCAGCGTGTTCGGTCAGAGGGCTGCGTGCTCTCTGTAATAAAGAAACTGAGTCAAGTAATCAACGATCAACTTAAACGGATGTCTTGTGACGTCCGCCCAGACCAAACGCAACGAACTACATCGAACAAAAAAAAAAAAAAAATCTGAGTCTGGCCAAGGACAGATCATGATGGCCCAGAAGCTCCGCTCGAGCATTTCGAGAACTACATGACTTGCCAGGTGTTCGAGGGGTATTGTGGTGAGTGTCTTCAGTATGTGGCGAAACCAAGGTGAAACCACATCCATCATGTTGTGGTGTTGGGCGGCCACCTCCCATTACAGATGACAGACTTCGTAGGCTGGGCTACGCGGCGAACTGTGGCAGAACTAACATCAGACTTCAATGCTAGGCAGAGTACAAGTGTGTGTGAGTACACAGTGCACCAAACATTCATAATTATGGGCCTCCGAAGCCGACGACCCATACATGTGCAAACGTTAACACCACGACATCGGCAACTACAATTCAAATGGGCACGCGGCTCTGGACATGGGCGCAGTGGCAGAGCTTTGCATAGTCAGATGAAACTCGATACCTTCTTCATCATGCCGATGGTAGGGCGCGAATCTGTCGTCTTCCAAGGCAACAGCTCCTTGAAGCCTGCACCTCGGGACAGAGACAAGCTGGCGGTGGCTCCATTATGCTCTTGGGAACACTCACATGGGCATCCATGGGTCCAGTGAAACTCGTGCAAAACATCATGACGACCAAGGAGTATAGTACACTGGTTGCAAACCATGAACACCCCTTTGTGGTGATAATGTTTCCCGACAGCAGTGGCGTTTTTCAAGAAGATAATAAGTCGTCACAAGACCAGCAGTGTGATTGAGAGGTTAGAAGAACACAGTGTCGAGTTACAATTGATATATTGCCCCCTCCCCCCTCCAACTCTCAAGATTTGAACCTGATCTAACACATCTAGGATGTGACTGAACATGGCGTAAGAGCTCATTGCCCCATCCCCGGAATTTGCGGGAGTTGCTCAGGCTGTGTGTATAAATGTGGTGCCAGCTCCCTCCAGCGACATATTGAGGCCTCATTGCTTCCATGCCATAACACATTGCCACTGTTATCCATGCTAAAGGGGGACATACTGGCTAGTAGATAGGTGGTCATAATGTTCTGTCTGATCAGCGTAAGTGCAAATATAAGAGCTGCACCTCATTTTGCGTTCATAAATTTCCAAGTTTCTGTTTTGTTTTGCCATTGAACCATGGAGTGTTTGTGTTACTGGGAGAAACATCCTTTAGCAAGCTACACTGCTGGCCACTAAAATTGCTACACCAAGAAGAAATGCAGATGATAAGCGGGTATTCATTGGACAAATATATTATACTAGAACTGACATGTGATTATATTTTCACGCAATTTAGGTGCACAGATCCTGAGAAATCAGTACCCAGAACAACCACCTCTGGCCGTAATAACGGCCTTGATACGCCTGGGCATTGAGTCAAACAGAGCTTGGATGGCGTATACAGGTACAGCTGCCCATGCAGCTTCAAAACGATACCACAGTTGCTCGGCCACCATTGACCAGACGTTTTCAGTTGGCGAGAGATTTGGAGAATGTGCTGGCCAGGGTAGCAGTCGAACATTTTCTGTATCCAGAAAGGCCCGTACAGGACCTGCAACATGAGGTCGTGCATTATCCTGCTGAAATGTAGGGTTTCGCAGGGATCGAATGAAGGGTGGAGCCACGGGTCGTAACACATCTGAAATGTAACGTCCACTGTTCAAAGTGCCGTCAAGGCGAACAAGAGGTGACAGAGACGTGTAACCAATGGTACCCCATACGCCGGGTGATACGCCAGTATGGCGATGACGAATGCACGCTTCCAATGTGGGTTCACCACGATGTCGCCAAACACGGATGTGACCATCATGATGCTGTAAATAGAACCTGGTTTCATCCGAAAAATGACGTTTTGCCATTCGTGCACCCAGGATCGTCGTTGAGGACACCATCACAGGCGCTCCTGTCTGTGATGCAGCGTCAAGGGTAACCGCAGCCATGGTCTCCGAGCTAATAGTCCATGCTGCTGCAAACGTCGTCTAACTGTTCGTGCAGATGGTTGTTGTCTTGCAAACGTCCCCATCTGTCGACTCAGCGATCTCAGGGATCGAGACGTAGCAGCACGATTCGTTACAGCCACGCGGATAAGATGCCTGTCATCTCGACTGCTAGTGATACGAGGCCTTTGGGATCCAACACGGCGTTCCGTATTACCCTCCTGAACCCACCGATTCCATATTCTGCTAACAGTCATTGGATCTTGAGCAACGCGAGCAGCAATGACGCGATACGATAAACCGCAATCACGATAGGCTTCAATCCGACCTTTATCAAAGTCGGAAACGTGATGGTACGCATTTCTCCTCCTTACACGAGGCATCACAACAACGTTTCACCAGGCAACGCCGGTCAACTGCTGTTTGTGTATGAGAAATCGGTTGGAAACTTTCCTCGTGTCAGCACGTTGTAGTTGTCGCCACCGGCGCCAACCTTGTGTGAATGCTCTGAAAAGCTAATCATTTGCATATCACAGCATCTTCTTCCAGTCGGTTAAATTTCGCGTCTGTAGCACGTCATCTTCGTGGTGTAGAAATTTTAATGGCCAGTAGTGTACCTGACTCTAAATGCCCACTCCATGCAGTGCCCTTCGCTATGTTCTCTCAGAAACTGGTTAAGATCTGAGAGAAAAGCGAAGCACGTAGAAGGGCAATGGAATGCATGGGTTAAGAGGGTAGGTGATGTTATTTCAGTAACTACAAAATCGAGTCATTTTACACAGAACGACAGTATGAGCTCACTTATCAGTATTACGTTGCAACCACTCTGGCCTGGGTGCATGCAGTGGTTGGGTTGTTCGGTTGGCAACGTTGTCATAAAGCTGTTGTATCCTCTCATGAGCAAGATGGAAAACGACTGGGGGGGGGGGGGGGAGAAGGGGGGATGTATCTGGTCATTGATACAAACATGTTCTGTTGGGATAGATCTGGGGATGTTGCTGGCCAAGGGAGTACCTGAAAACCAAAAAGACAGTTCATAAAGACACATACCCTGTGTGGACGAGCATTGTAGTGTTAAAATGGTATCACAATACTGTCGCATGAGAGCTGCACCTCATTTTGCGTTCATACATTTCCAAGCTTCTGTGTTTCTGCATGATGACACAGGATGTCCGTGAAGTACTATTGTGCCATCAGAGCTACCCTCTATCACTACGTATCTGAAGGCTCCCCACAATATGACACCAAGAGTAACACCATTGTGCTTCTTCAAAATATTGGAAAAATGGGACCTCTCCCAAGGTCGCCGCCATAATCACCGACGATGACCATCCAGGGCAGTGCAGAACCACGACTGGAGGTTGTGCAGATGTGGACTCACTTTTGCAAAGATTCTATAAAATATAAAATATTCTTATTGTTAATAGAAAAAGATAACAAAACAGTACTTAATTTACAGCCCAATACAGTTTTTGGAAGCAGGTATCAGCAGAAGAATAACAATATCAAATACTTTAGCACAGTGAAAAAAAACTGAAATCCACTTTACCCCAACAGAAGGAACCGTGCCAATAATACACTGATGGACAAAAAATTGCAAAACCAAGGAATTGTGCGCCATAAACGGAAGTTGATGGACATGTTTCTACATCTGAAAGATGATATCTGTTCAAATTTCAAGCCAGTCCTTTAAGAGTGGAGCTAGTGGCGCCACTGTGAGACTACAAATCAGATTCGCTATAAATACACGCATTACCGCTAGTGAGCTTTAGTTACCTTTGAGCCGCGCCGGATTAGCCGAGCGGTCTCAGGCGCTGCAGTCATGGACTGTTGGACTGTGCGGCTGATCCCGGCGGAGGTTCGAGTCCTCCCTCGGGCATGGGTGTGCGTGTTTGTCCTTAGGATAATTCAGGTTAAGTGGTGTGTAAGCTTAGGGACTGATCACCATAGCAGTTAAGTCCCATAAGATTTCACACACATTTGAACATTTTTGAGTTACCTTTGAGACTGGACGTGATGAGTTGAAGTTAGTCAAGAATGCCTTTGAGGTGACAAAGATAGCATTATCAACACTACATTCAGTTTTCATGAGTTGTGCGATAGGGCTACGAGAAGCTGCATGTTACTTCTGCTACAATGTAGAAATACTTGGCAAGAAATTAGCCACTGTACATGATTGCTGGCAGCGGTGGTCAAGAGAATGTACGGTCGCTTGAAGACTGGGCTCCATCTTGTCTAACGAGAGGATACAACAGCTTTATGACAACATTGCCAACCGAATCAGATACACTCCCCCCCCACTTGTGATGATGATGTTTGGTTTGTGGGGCGCTCAAATGCGCGGTCATCAGCACCCGTACGAAGTGCCATTTTTTTTTTTTTTAATCTTATGGGACTTAATTGCTAAGGTCATCAGTCTCTAAACTTACACACTACTTAACCTAAATTATCCTAAGGACAAACACACACACCCATGCCCGAGGGAGGACTCGAACCTCCGCCGGGACCAGCTGCACAGTCCATGGCTGCAGCGCCTTAGACCGGCCAATTTTTTTACACATTCCAATGCTCACCCAGTCCAATCAAGCCACTGTGACAAATGATGATGATGATATGATGAGGAGAACACAAACACCCAGTCCACGGCCGGGAACCGAACCAGGGACCGCGTGATCCAGAGGTAGCAACGCTGGCCACTAGACCACAAGCTGTGGACTACCCTGTTGGAAGATCATCGTGTTGGTGTATGGCTCTGGTGCATTGTATTGCATCTGCAGCAGGAATTTGAGCAGGACTTCACACTACAGTGACACAACAAACTGTTACAAATTGGTTACTTCAAGGACAACTCCAATCCCGACTCACTGTAGCGTGCATTCCACTGTTTGCGATTTTAGTGGTGTCAAGTGACAGAGCACTGAACGTCGGGGAGGAGGAGGGGGGGGGGGAACTATAGCGTTTTCTGATGAAAGCTGGTTCCGCTTTGATGCCAGTGATGGGTGTTGTTGATCAGCTGGAGGCCAGTTGGTCTCCAACCAACCTGTCTGCGTGCTAGAGACACTGGAGCTACACCTGGTGTTAGGGTCTGGGATGCTATTTCTCATGACAACAAGGGCGCTCTCATTGCAAATGTAGAGCAATCTAGTGATTCGACCTGTTGTGCTGTCATTCATTAACAGCATTCGAGGAGGTGTTTTGCAATTGAATAACGCTCGCCTACGTACCACTGTGGTAACACAACGTGTAGCACAGAATATCGACAAGTTACCTTGGCCTGTTCGATCATCAGATCTGTCTCTAATCGAGCACATATGGGACATCATCAGACGACAACTCCAGTGTTGTCCACAAACAGTATTAACCTTCCCTGTATTGACCGACCTAGGCATAGAACTCCATCCCACAAACTGACATCGAGCATCTGTACAACAGAATGCTTGCATTCAACATTCTGGCAGCTACACTGGTTATTTATGTAGCAGCATTTCACATTTGCAATGGCTCATCTCGCACATAACATTAACCTGTGATCTCGCAATTTTAATCACTTAAATAAGTTATCCAGACAAATGTATTCCCGAAATTTCATTACTATACATTAATTACTTTTTGGTGTTGCGATTTTTTCTTTCACTGCCGTTTACAATAACAGTTCACAGTGTTTGACGCAAGGTCACATGCAGAAATACGACAAAAAAAATTACTTGTGCAGTTAAGTGCAGGATAACAAACCAGAAGGCAACTCTGATTTAAGTAAGGCTGCTTACTTCAGCACTCAACTAAGCATAGGTATATGACCACTCATATCACCAACAACTCATTAAAGCGAAGCTACTACCAACTATTATTGTAGTACCTTCACAAATTTTCTCAATACAATTTTCTGCACAATATGACATACAATACAGATAACTCATACAGGGTAAAATAATAAGATGATTCTCGTTAGAATGGCGTAATTTCAATCACGCTCACAGTGTGATAGTAACATGATCCTCTTATGTACAATGGCACTTAGAAAATCAATCACGCTAATAGCGTACGATTAACAAATTCAATATGGCTCTCGCTTTTTAAGAAAATGCCTGCACGTCCAGTGTGCCTGCACAAAATAACCATCTGTGTGTAATGTATTGATCTTGGGATACATTCAGTACACTCCCTGCACTCATCAATGCACATTACCTTACATCATTCAACTGACCGAATTACTGCTGTCGGTCACTAAAGCACCACTTAGTGCTCCCCTTGTAATCTGGAAGCCCCTCTCTGCGTCTCCACTGGAATGCTGTCCTCTCGCCTGGGCTGTCTGTGTCCACAGAGCGGCTACACTCAGTGCTGACCGTTAGTGAGATACCAGCGACAGCTCCTTGGTGTAACAGTGTGGAGAAGGCTTCCCATTATTGGTTCTCCAGCAACTCACTGTCTCCAGCTGCTCCACAGGCAACGATCGGACTGCATGGAAGGGTCTGCACGCACAGCATCAAGAACTCCCCTGGTGTCCGTAAGACAACTTGTGGTGGCCTTGCCGCTACCAGAGTGAGGTCCACCACGCTACTCGCAGTCCATGGACAGACCACTCCATCCAAATCGTTCACTGGTCAATCCAAGATCCTGTCTCATGCTATTCCGTCCAAGCTCCATCAGCGTCACAGACGCCACTGACTGTACTCCACATTCAAGCCCTAGCACGAGAGCAGCACTAACACAGCCGGCTGGGCAGTGCAGGAAACAAGACGTGCTGTGCACTGCAAAATCATGCCACAACTGGTAAGGCTGTCTCAAATGAGTATGCAGCATCTCGGTGTCCATCACAGTAATCACTCAGCATCTGGCCTGGTAAAAACACTAAACATGAATAAATCTCAGGCACTCCAGTAGGTGTTCAAACGGTCACAGAAAAATGCAAATCTAATCATTTATATACCCACTGACTTTTTTTCCGTCATCATTCTTCTGAGTGGTGTAATGCAGCCCGCACGAATTCGTCCCTCTGCGTCAACCTTTTCATTTAAGACCAGCACTTGCAACTTAGGTCCTCAATTATTTGCTGGATATTTTTCAGTCTCTGTCTTCCTCTACAGTTCTTACCCTGCAGCTCTTTCTAGTACCATGACAGTTATTGCCTAATGTCTTAACAAATGAACTATCATCCTGTTCCTTCTTCTTGTCAGTGTTTTCCATACATTCCTTTCCTCGCCGATTCTGTGGAGAACCCCCTCATTCCTTACCTTGTCAGTCCACTCAATTTCCAAAAATCTTCTTTAGCACTATATCGATTTTCCTCTGTTCCGGTTTCTCCGCAGCCCATGCTTCACTACCATACAACTGTGTGCTCCAAATGAACATTCTCAGCCTCGCGGGATTAGCGGAGCGGTCTAAGGCGCTGCAGTCGTGGACTGTGCGTCTGGTCCCGGCGGAGGTTCGAGTCCTCCCTAGGGCATGGATGCGTGTGTTTGTCCTTAGGATAATGTAGGTTGAGTAGTGTGTAAGCCTAGGGACTGATGACCTTAGCAGTTAAGTCCCATAAGATTTCACACATATGAACATTTTTTTAACATTCTCAGAAATTTCTTCCTTGTATTAAGGCCTATGTTTATAGTAGTAAACTTCTATTCGCCAGGGATGCTCATTTTACCAGCGCTAGACTGCTTTTTATATCCTCCTTGTTTCATTCATCATGGGTTATTTTGCTGCCTAGGCAACAGAATTCCTTGATCCACCGTTCTGACGGTAAGTATCTCGGCATTCTCATTTCTGCTACTTCTCATTACTTTCGTCTTTCTTTGACTTGTTCTCAGTCTGTATTCTGTACTTGTTCGATTGTTCATTCCATTGAGCCGGCCGGAGTGGCCGTACGGTTCTAGGCGCTACAGTCCGGAACCGCGCGACCGCTACGGTCGCAGGTTCATATCCTGCCTCGGGCATGGATGTGTGTGATGTCCTTAGGTAGGTGGTTTAAGTAGTTCTGAGTTCTAGGGGACTGATGACCTCGGAAGTTAAGTCCCATAGTGCTCAGAGCCATTTCAACCTTTTGAATCATTCCATTGAACACGTCCTGTAATTCTTCTTCACTTTCATGATGATACGAATGGCATTAACGAATCTTATCATTGATAGCCGGCCGTTGTGACCGAACGGTTCTAGGCGCTTCAGTCCGGAACCGCGGTGCTGCTACGGTCGCAGGTTCGAATCCTGCCTCCCTCGGGCATGGATATGTGTGATGTCCTTAGGTTAGTTAGGTTTAAGTAGTTCTAAGTTCTAGGGGACTGATGACCTCAGATGTTAAGAAACTTAGTGCTCAGAGCCGTTTGAGCCATTTGAATCTTATCACTGATATCCTTTCACTTTGAATTTTAATCCCACTCTTGAACCCGTACATTTACGTGTATGAAGTTACTTTGACATCCAACCATGTCTTCTGTGTGCTTCACTTTTATTGTCAGACAGTGTAAGTACTTACTTATAGTTTCTTTGCTTGTAATTGTTAATGTCGTTATGATTGTCCAAGACCGCCTAGTGCTGTATAAATATATGGCTGTGAGTGGTACACAGCTGGAAAGTCCGCATTGAAACACTAATAAATTGAACAACTTCACTTACGATATGATCCGATGGGGGAATGCTGTTAGATTCCATGCGCAGCCTTCCCAGCTTCCTCAGTATTTAGAAATCGTATTCCTTTGAGCTGTTTCTTAAATTTTGGGAACATATAATAGTCTGAGAGGACCAAGTCTGGTGAATAGGGCGGCGGTTTGAGTATTTCAAAGTGAAAATCTGACAATTTTTTGCAGCATGTTGGCGTGTTGTGAGAAGGGACATTGTCTTGCAGAAACAAGTATCCCTTTTTCAGCTTTCTTCAACGTTTAGAGACCAATTGTTGCTTCAGTTTGTCGAGAAGTCCATCATAGTAGTTTGCCGTGATGGTTTTACTTTATTAAAATAGGCAGTACGTAGCATTCCATCTTCATCCCTAAAGACTGATGCGAGCAACTCGTCTCTGATCCTTGTTATCTGAACTTGTTTGGATGCGGAGAACCACTATATATCCACTCTTTGGACTGTTCTTTGGTATCTAATCATAAGCACATATCCATGTTTCACCCATGGTGACGAGACGATCCAAAAATCCCACAGAATACCGGCGAAATTGAACCAAAACGGACTGTGAAGCAACAATTCGTTCATACTCGTGATCTTGGGAATCCATTTGGCTGAGAGCTTTCTCATGACCACTGTCTCACGAATATGACCAGACGTTTTCGAGATATGGTTAAGGTCTTTGCCATCTTCTTAGCAGTTATCCTCCGATCACCCACGATGATAGAATGAACAGTGTCCACCAATTCTGGAATTACGACTTGACTTGGCGTTCCATGACACTCTTCACCTTCAGTGCTGAAGTGCCCAGGTTTACATGCCGTAACCCACTTCTTGATAGTGGAGGAGGAAGGGCAGTTATCCACTGAAGCAGACATATCATCATAGATTTGTTCCGCCGTGTTCCCATAAAAAAATACTCAGTAACAGCACTACTCTGATTCACTGTGAATTCTCTGTGTTCTTGCGCTATGTTCACTTCAGACCTGCACAGAAAAATAAAAACCAAAGTTACCGATACGCAATTACTGTCACCTATAATGTAAAGAACAAAATTTAATGCCAAAACATCAGAATTAATCCACATCAGTTTTAACTAGAAAACGTCAAGAACGTATCCGTACCTCCTCGTAGGCACATCCAAACACGATAGCTCCTTTCTACCATTCTGTCACGTCTCTTCGTTAATATATCTTATGGCACTGACTCCATCGACCGCCATTTCTTGTGTCGTGCAGCGTCTGGTAGAAGTCGTATACCATCTGCAGCGCACCAAAGCGATCAGTGTGCTCTTTTGTGGCTGTGACTAATATACTGTATTATCCAGTAGCCTTATTTCATAGTAACGTCGTGAAGAAGCGACCTTAATGATTTAATTAGAAATCACTTCACAACACTTTCTCGCACATCTACGATGGTGTTGTTTACACCACAGTGTACATCATCGCTCCCACTTTTTAAACAGTGGTTTTGCATAGTAGCGTGTCCGTATAACCCAATTATTGTCGCTTATCAATTCAATTACAATAGCCATCAGTTAACTGCCTCCCTGGTGTTTCCATCTGAGCATCACAGTGCCTCACTAGGTATGCTCCTAACGTGTCTTTAGTGTTTTTCGTCTAAGAGGCGGTTTTGTTCGAGAGCCACGAAAAATCGGTGAAGTTTAGAATCGCTTTTTTTCATACAAGAATTGTTTTTATTCAAATGAAGTTTCTGCCACTTTATTACACATACGTTCGTGTACGAAGAAAAATGTTTTTACCTCACAAAAATGGCGGCTGCAGCCCTTGTCAAAGTATTATATGCACCTCGCGGCGCGTACCGATTTGCGCGAAGCGTTGCGCGAACTCGTGCCTATTTCTGAAAAGTATAAAAAATACAATTCTTAAATTAGAATGAATTGGGAAGGGGGGGATGACAATGGATCTTTCAAGAACACCTCGAGACAAGAATATGGCACTTATTTGGAAACATCTCAATTTTTTGCATGTTATTTTAAGTTCAAATGTTTAAAAAAATATGTAAAATTCGAATACGAAAAAAGGTCTCGCTAAGGCCCCCTAGATTTATTTATCTTTCATTTTGAAAAAAAAAAAATATCATGTGACTCGAGTAATCTGTTGAGGCTCCAGAGCGCTTCGCGCTCTGAGAACTGTTGTTTCGAGAAAAATGCGTTTCAAGTTTGGAGTCACAAGAAACAAGCTGTTTCAGATCTTACAGTTAATCTGCTATCAGGACCATAAACGCATCCTTACTATTCCTCAAACATCCTTTAGTTCTGAATCCGATGCTGTATTTTTTCAATCAGAGATCTTTTAACAAACTGAGACATTCCTTGCTCCGTGGCGGTCACGCGTTTGCTGTCAACTCCGCGAAGCTTTTACTGTTCCTGTCTTTGACGATTTATAACTTCTCCATCGCCTTCAGAATTGGTGAACAGCCTCCGCTGAATATATCTGCAGCTGCATACGCTGCTATTTCAACAAATTTTACCTCACGATGAAGATGTCTCGGTACCAGATTCCAAATGCACGCTTTTAAGTTATCGTTGTCATTTTGTGTATTGGCAGCAGTGTATCTTTTAAGAAAATCTTTAGTGGACAGAAAATCGTATACTGATCGAATCTACGGCTACAACTGCCTATATTTTGGTCGGTGTAGGATTCCATTTAACAAGCTGTAACTTCTAAAACACTTTCAAAATCAAAAAACACTTTTGCAGGCGTAATCTACATACTTCCGACATGCAAATTTTGTAAAAAAAATCCATTTTTTTCATGGATTTCGACCAGAACGTCCCCTTAAGTATACGGAAGGACGTGTCGTCACAAAATTATTTTCTTTGAAAGATTTATTGCCAACGAATATTCGTTGAAATTTCGTTCACAGATGAAAAAATTGGAAAGTAATAATAGAGTTTTGCTTGGTTGGCAATTAAAGATGTATGAATAACATGTCACATCCGTATCGTAAAAAAAAGTAGAAACATTTCACTAAGTTGTAGCTGAGAAAAACCTTTATGCTAGATGAAAGCAGCAATCATTGTATTGTAAGTAACGCGAATGGGTAAAAACTTTTACAAATAGTCCTGCTGATCTTACACTGTTAAATCAAAACATTATGACCACTGCCCAAGGAGAGACTGAATGCTGCCTCATGACGTTCCGGGCACGTGATGCATTAAGGTCAATGGCAGGGTATCATTCCAGCGTCGTTACAGGCCGAAAATGGAGAAATTCACTAAAGATTTGCACAAAGTTCGCGTGGTTACGGCCCGGAGCTTGGGAACGAGCGCCACGGAGGCGGCGGTGGTGATCGGCTGTTCGCGTACCGCTATCTTCAGCATATATGAAAGTGATCGAAACACGATGAAACCACGATCGGAGGCTTGGCCACTCTGTAAAGCAGGAAGGACATGGCAGATCTGACAACAGACTACAGTGCTAATGCAAGCACAAGTGTTTCGGAGCACATCATTCAGCGCGCACTGTTGACCATGGGAGCTGCAATAGTATATCTATATCTACATTTATACTCCGCAAGCCACCCAACGGTGTGTGGCGGAGGGCACTTTACGTGCCACTATCATTACCTCCCTTTCCTGTTCCAGTCGCGTATGGTTCGCGCGAAGAACGACTGCCGGAAAGTCTTCGTGCTCGCTCGAATCTCTCTAATTTTACATTCGTGATCTCCTCTGGAGGTATAAGTAGGGGGAAGCAATATATTCGATACCTCATCCAGAAACGCACCCTGTCGAAACCTGGACAGCAAGCTACACCGCGATGCAGAGCGCCTCTCTTGCAGAGTGTGCCACTTGATTTTGCTAAACATCTCCGTAACGCTATGAAGCTTACCAAATAACCCTGTGACGAAACGCGCCGCTCTTCTTTGAATCTTCTCTATCTCCTCCGCCAACCCGACCTGGTACGGCTCCCACACTGATGAGCAATACTTAAGTATAGGTCGAACGAGTGTTTTGTAAGCCACGTCCTTTGTTGATGGACTACATTTTCTAAGGACTCTCCCCATGAATCTCAACCTGGCACCCATCTCACCAACAATTAATTTCATATGATCACTCCACTTCAAATCGTTCCGCACGCATACTCCCAGATATTTTACAGAAGTAACTGCTACCAGTGTTTGTTCCACTATCATATAATCATACAATAAATGATCTTTCTTTCTATGTATTCGCAATATATTACATTTGTCTATGTTAAGGGTCAGTTGCCACTCCCTGCACCAAGTGCCTATCCGCTGCAGATCTTCCTGCATTTCGCTACAATTTTCTAATGCTGCAACTTCTCTGTATACTTCAGCATTATCCATGAAAAGCCGCATGGAACTTCCGACACTATCTACGAGGTCATTTATATATATTGTGAAAAGCAATGGTCCCATAACACTCCCCTGTGGCACGCCAGAGGTTACTTTAACGTCTATAGACGTCTCTCCATTGAGAACAACATGCTGTGTTCTGTTTGCTAAAAACTCTTCAATCCAGTCACACAGCTGCTCTGATATTCCGTAGGCTCTTATTACTTTGTTTATCAGGCGACAGTGCGGAATTGTATCGAACACCTTCCGGAAGTCAAGGAAAATAGCGTCTACCTGGGAGCCTGTATCTAATATTTTCTGGGTCTCATGAACAAATAAAGAGAGTTGGGTCTCACACGATCGCTGTTTCCGGAATCCATCTTGATTACTACAGAGTAGATTCTGGGTTTCCAGAAACGACATGATACGCGAGCAAAAACATGTTCTAAAATTCTACAACAGATCGACGTCAGAGATATAGGTCTATAGTTTTGCGCATCTGCTCGACGGCCCTTCTTGAAGACTGGGACTACCTGCGCTCATTTCCAATCATTTGGAACCTTCCGTTCCTCTAGAGACTTGCGGTAACGGCTGTTAGAAGGGGGGCAAGATCTTTCGCGTAGTCGAAGGCAACATGACAACAGCAGACTAAGAGAACATGATTGCGGGCCACCTGCATCTCTTCATGCATAAATATCTTTCCCGATGATGATGCCATCCTCCAGCAGGATATCTATCCTTCTCAAAAGGATGGAATCATGCTACAGTGGTTTCAGGAGTATGACTGTAAACCCAAGTTGACATCTTGGTCAGCATATTCCACCAGCTGGTGGAAACTGGTTTACCAAAATAGACGAATTCGATTTCATCATTCAGAGATCTTAAGACTAATGACTTCAGTGAAGTAAAGGAATCGATCCATACAAGACATTCCATTGATCACAGAGATAAGAAGCCACATATTTTGGATAGTCCATGGCCTAGCGACCATTTGTATGCCTATCGGAAGAATGGGCATACTATAGCTACCCTATAGTACATTGTCAACATTTAAAACATTACACATTTCCTGCAGCCCAGATAATTTGGGTAAATCGGTTGGTTCTTTTCTGTTAGGTGCGATCTAGGGTGGACACTGAGTGGCTTATAAAAGCGCCGTTTGCTCATAGGCAGTTCCTGAGGAACCCCCGAAAAACTATGAGTTTTGGGTACGAAAAGTACCAATTGTAGGAGAGCCATTTCTATAATTTGTGTTCATGGTATATGGTCGAAATTTTTACCATATGTACTTAAGGTGATATTCTCGAGTAACTTGGAAACTTTCTTCTTCAATTTCATTATCCGTTAAACAGATGCAGAGGTTCAAAGTTACTTTAATTATGAGCATAAAATATGCAGTAGTATCGCGTCTGACATGTAAATGCAATTTTAAGTGACACTGTGAACACGTAGCAAGGGTCTGAGTGTCATCCTAAGTGGACACGTTGAGTGGGGGACGGGGTGAGCAAGAATCATTATATGACAGATGACTTCGCCCTTGATTACTTGTGGTCAGACTTTTATCAGTGTTCTGCATGCTCCCAACGGTAAAACCGAAAGTTGCTCGTGATGTCATGAAGAGGGGGGTAAGGAGGTTAGAAATCATTATAACCTGCTTGAAGGGTGTATACCCCTACTTCAAGCATAGACAACATGGTGAACATGACGTCCGTTATTGTAACCCCTAACAAACACGAAAATCACGCAAAATATTTTACTCCAGCAAAAAATGAAAAAATTGAAACTAATGGGACAGCCGTGTGAAGTTAGTTTTTTGACAGGCCGAATGTACAGCTATACCAATAACAGCACAATTCCAAAACAAATATTAACCCAAAATCCAAACAGACAAAATTTTCAAATATCAACAATCAAAAATAGCGAAACAACTGCTATCGTAAATTTCGCTTAAATATAGTGCGAAATGGCGTTTGTTCTGGACTGCAAACTTTTCTCAGGTATAGGAAATCATTTTCTTAGCGTGTTGTTTTCTTTCTTTCTTTCTTTCTTTTTTTTTTTTTTTTTTAAGAAATTTCAAGAAGCTTTAGCTGTTTTCTAGAAACACATCTTCAGTCACCACCGTCTTTAGGTTACATAGCGCATATCTTCTTAGGTGGGGTTAGTATATTCACTATTTAAACACTGCATTATTCCCTGGGGACTTCTCCATTCCACCTACTTCCTGTTGCCGCCATTAAGAAGAGACACTTCAACTGTTGTGTTTTTGAAGGCACCACGTGCCGGTAACAAATAGTTTCGTGTATACGGCTACAAAATGGTTCTTACTAAATAAATTGCGCTTTTCTTGCTATACGCGTATTCTTACCAAACATATAACATACAGTAACGCAAAATGCACTCGTGGGTTACCATTTTCTTCTGCCGTCCCCTTTCAATTCTCTCAAGATACTCCCAGAGAGGTGTGGGTTAATTGTGTTTTGTACCAAATGATGGCAGAGATTATGCCGAAGCGGAAAAGAGTCTACGTTTTCGATTTCTGTAAATAATTTATGATTTTATGTTGATTTATGTTGACGTCCAGTTTTGTTAACACATTTTAAAAGATTTTTTTGTGACTTTTTTGGGGAGGGTCCACATTTGTATCTTATTTTCAGAGCTATTTTGCGTGATTGTTTTGAGTATTCGTTTCCGTGTAAAATAATTTATTTTATTACCGTTTTGCCTCCTGTCATTTTTTAAACTTGTTGTACTGGTTCTTGCAAATGAAGGTCAAAAATATTTATTTTTGAATTAAAAAGAGGATTGTCTACTTCCACTTTATAGTTATTATCACAATCAGTCTACGTTTGCGAATGAGTTGCAACAGTTGTATTGCATAAAGAAACGTCCCATTGCTACAGTTTTTAACACGGCAGAGTAAGGTAAGTAAGATCAGCTGCCAGCATCTGAAAACAAACAGTAAAATGACGAACAAGATTAAAGATCACAATGAAGAACGTTAATGAAGCAGACTGCTAATCCAGTGGAAACATCCTGACATCCTCATAAAACTCCTGCAGGCATGGGTGTCGCCTAAACATGTGCCAGTATTAATAATATTTCACTAAAGATTTAGATACTTAGTAAACTATACAAAGAAGTAGAAGAGTCATATCTTAATGAGGAACTTGCAACTTTTAGCTCAGGGCAAGAGCATGTAGAGGAAATTTGGCTAAAGTTTAAAAGAATAGCAGAGCATGTACTGGATAGATATGTACCCACTGTAAGAGTTAATGATGGGGGAGATCCTTCATGGTGTACAGCCACTGCAAAGAAACTTCTAAAGAAACAAAGACCACTGTATAATGTATATAAAACAAAGAATGAGGCTATAGATAGAAAGATACTGAATGAAATGCATTTGGCAGTCAAGAGAGCAATGTGTGAAGCCATCAATAACTACCATAGCAGAATATCGTCAGAAGATCTTTCACAGCATCCAAGGATGTTCTTATTTAAAGGCTGTTAGTGGCATCAAAGTAAGAGTCTGGTCACTCATGAATGAAACAGAATATGGAACTGAGAGTGGCAAAGCAAAAGCAGAAATGCCTAACTCCATTTTCATTTCTGGTCCACTTGGCTGTGAGTGGCATGCCAATGATGGATCTGTCCGTGCTGTACAGAGGAGACAGGTATCAGTGAGAACTCGGGATGCTGCATCCATCCAACTAACAAACAGGTTGCAGGAGCTGTCTTCTACTGGAAATGAAACTGAGCTACTGAGATTTGCTTCATCTGTTGTCTTGTGTCAAAGGGCAGCAAAAGCAAAGAGTTAAGGGGTCTAGTAATCATCATCAGTTCAAACATAAGGCAAATAATGTGTCTATTAGGATGGACATGAGCTGTACGTAATTTTCTGAAAGTTAGAATTTTGCTTCTGCCACTCCCTCACTTTTTTTTTTTTTTTTTTTAAAAAAGAAAGAACAGCCTGTGAAAATGTTCATCTCACTCCAACAAATTCTATGTGACCCTCAAATGCCCTGAAGTTGGAACATAGCATCCACAAGACCTATTCTTCCTTATCTCCACTGTATACTTGCCTTTCGTGAGAGTGATGTGTGTGGGACCTTCAAGCAAACACAGCAATTGTTTAAAATCATTTTCCTCTATTACTGAAGAGATCCTTCAAGGAATTCAAAATACTGCATGAAAAATTTAAGAAATATCAAGTTTCATTTTGATAATGCACAATTTTTTGCAATTGGAGGAATTTTTTAGTTACAATAATTGTTTTACATCATTCGTTTCTGTTCAGTGAAGAGATAATTTCATTGAATGAACACTAAACATTATTTATTTCTAAGAGGAGATTTAGTAACAGTTGAGTGATTTTTAGGGCTTCCAGTAACAATATATAAAACAAATTGTTTTACAGTTTCATCTCTTCTGAGAATGTTACTGTAGTCCCAAATGAGTTTGACACATCTTTCTGCAATATCATTCACAACAACCTTCTCTTCAACTTTTATGTTGCACTTCTGTAATGGGAGTCATCTTCCCATATTGAAGGTTCCTGGTACATAAAAATGATACTGATAGAAGACCTTGTGAAGACAGCTTTCATAACAGATGCTACAAAGATGAAAAGTAATTAATCATAAAAGAAGAAAGATCATTTTTGTGTATAATGTATCTTTCAATTTGATATTTTCTTCTTCCTTGTATTGACCTTCTTCTAATTCAAAAATGGTTCAAATGGCTCTGAGCATTATGGGACTTAACTTCTAAGGTCATCAGTCCCCTAGAACTTAGAACTACTTAAACCTAACTAACCTAAGGACATCACACACATCCATGCCTGTGGCAGGATTCGAACCTGTGACTGTAGTGGTCACGCGGTTCCAGACTCTAACGCCTAGAACCACTCGGCCATCCTGGCCAGCTCTTCTAATTCCAAAATAAGTTATATTTGCGTTGACCCATGTTGGAACATCATCATCAAACTATGCTAAGGCCATAGTTTCTGAAACTAAGTACCAGATGTGGTTTGAAAATTTTTTTGCAGCAAATTTACTGATTACTGGATCAATATCATGATAAGTTATCAGTTGACTGATAAAAAGGAAATCATGAATATGGTGCCTTAATTCCTTCTGTTAGCAGAAACAAAGCTTGGATGTAAATACATGGAAGAAAAATATACACTATGTGATCAAAAGTATCTGTACACCCTCAAAAACATACGTTTTTCATATTGGGTGCATTGTACTGCTACCTACTGCCAGGTACTCCATATTAGCGACCTCAGTAGTCATTAGACATCTGAGAGAGCAGAATAGGGCACTCCGCAGAACTAACGGACTTGGAATGTAGTCAGGTGACTGGCTGCCACTTGTGACATACATCTGTAAGCAAGATTTCCACACTCCTAAACATCCCTAGTGGTAGTGATAGTGATTGGAAATGCAAAGGGACACATACAGCACAAAAGCGTACAGGCTGGCCTCATCCGTTGACTGACAGAAACTGCTGACAGTTGAAGAGGGTCGTAATGTGTAATAGCCAGACATCTATCCAGACCATCACACAGGAATTCCAAACTGCATCAGGGTCCACTGCAAGTACTATGACAGTTAGGCGGGAGGTGAGAAAACTTGGATTTCATGGTCGAGCGGCTGCTCATAAGCCACATAACCCACCAGTAAATGCCAAATGATGTCTCACTTGGTGTAAGGAGCATACACATTAGACGATAGAACAGTGGAAAAACGTTGTGTGGAGTGACAAATCACGGTACACAGTGTGGCGATCCGACGGCAGGGTGTGAGTATGGTGAATGCTTGGTGAATGTCATCTGCCAGCATGTGTAGAGCCAACAGTAAAATTTGAAGGTGGTGGTGTTATGGTGTGGTCGTGTTTTTCATGGAGGGGGCTTACGCTCCTTGCTGCTTTGTGTGGCACTATCACAGCACAGGCCTACATTGATGCTTTAAACACCTTCTTGCTTCCCACTGTTGAAGAGAATTTGTAGATGGTGATTGCATCTTTCAACACGATCGAGCACCTGTTCATAATGCATGGCCTGTGGCAGAGTGGTTACACAATATTAACATCCCTGTAATGGACTAGCGTGCACAGAGTCCTGACCTGAATCTTATAGAACACCGTTGGGATGCTTTGGAATGCCGACTTCATGCCAGGCCTCAATTCAATGTAGCACTCTGTGTAGAATGGGCTGCCATTCCCCAAGAACCCTTCCAGTCCCTGATTGAATGTATGCCTGCAAGAGTGGGAGCTGTCATCAAGGCTAAGGGTCGGTCAACATCATATTGAATTCCAGCATTACCGATGGAGGGCACCATGAACTTGTGAGTCATTTTCAGCTAGGTGTCTGGATACTTTTGATAGCATAGTGTATATTCTTCTTAATGTATACTTCTTCATGGCAGATAAGTGTAATAGACCTTGAAACATGTATAAGCTGAATGCAAATATGGCGTTTACCAACAATCTAGAATGAACCACAACTCCTGGGATGCAAAGCAGTATCCCATTCTTTGAAATGCCGCAAAGAAGGATTATCATTAACTCAAGCAGTTTTCAGTAATCATCTCACTTTTTTCTGCAATAAAAGTTAGTTTCAAATAAATCTGAGAATAATAAACGATAAATCAACTGGTACTTCAAAGCTACAAGTTATGTAGGCATTCTTGTTAAGTTTTGACCAAGTTACTCTAAATTTCTTGAAAAATAATGTACTTCATGGCTACCAGTTATTTAAGCATTCTTGTTGAGTTTTGACCAAGTTACTCTAAAATTCTTGAAAAATAATGTGTCCATGCCAGAAGTTTCCCCCTAATGGTGAATCGAAATAGCTCCTTAGCACCAGTTCAGGAACGTGATGACAGCAACAAAGGTGTAACAGGTCATGAATGAACAGTTTTTCAAGATTTGTACAGCTGTTATTTACTTGACCTGTACTGCCTGCTGTCATATCATATAGCAAAGTACCTGAAATGTATCACTATATCCCAATTCTCTAATGCCTGTAAAGAGACATAGCTTGATCTTCTTCAGAAGATGTTGTGATTTCAGAGACTCTCACAATTATTCCTGGCCTTGATTGCTTGGTTTTCAGTGTTTGCCACTAGGCTGCAGCACTCTCGGAATCAGTAACAAGAAGAGGCCACTTTTACCCCTGCCTGCCAACTGCAGCCATCTATGTTTAGACTATTAATGTTTAAGTATTAATAAAATTCTGATATTTGTTATGTATTACATTATTATGAGTAAAGTCTTACAACAGGGTAATTAAAAATTAGAATTTCTTGTAATAACACTTTTTTAGTAATCATAATAATAATGAAAACCTGTAGAACAAAATTCATACAGGAAAATTCCAAAGTTCATAATACCTGGTTAAAACCTGAATACTTTTCAAATGTTGTGGCAATATCCCTGGCTTTCTATTTGCTGATAACTCTCTGGCTTAATGACTAAAATCCTCATCTGCTATGTGTCCCGTTTCTTCCACTTGTTTTAGCAATTGTTCATTCACTGTCCACCTCATTGCCAACAGTCAGTGTGAATAATGTCTCCTACTCACACTATCTCTACTAGTTCAGACATGAGTTCCTTTTACTATGCCCCTACTGTAAAGCATTCTCAGTTTAGGGCACCAGTTATAGCTTTACTGATATGTAACTATGCTTTGAAATCTCTTGGTCTTTCTTCTTTGATTGTCCTCGTGCTATTAATGGACATGACAAACATTTATTAAATAAAGCACACACCACTGTTGCAGCTGAATTGCAGTCTCTTCATGTTTAATGACATACAATGTTTGCTTTTTATGATCAGCTTTGTAACATGCAGGAACTTCATTATTTGATGTATATCAGGAAGCTACAACAATTAACAAAACATCACACAGTTCACTTGTGACAGACTAACAGCTGTACACAACACTGACAGACACAGTAACTTTACATTTTAACAGATTTGTGGTGACATAGTGACTATTTACCATCTGTCAATGTAATTACTGAGATCACTATAGGCAACAGTAATGTCTTTGACTGTGATTTCAGTTCTCTCTGTTCCTCTAGTCACGGTGTATTGCGTACTCTGCAAATGAAGTACTAAATTGTTTACTCAGTATGTTGTATATTATTCCATATATGCACCTACCTGCTGCACTTCCTACACTGGTGACCCATCTACTGGGCTGTGTCACAATATTGTCCAAATCTAGCACACCAGTTGGGTACATGACAGTGCTAATATTGTCCACTGTTTTGCTTCACAGCCTCCATGGTGGAACCAAAGATATTACACATACAGTGCCATGATGTGTTACAAACATTCCATGTGACATTTTGCAAAGCAAGTTCCAACCTGGACCAAGTGAAATGCAGTGCAGTCATTCAGACAGGAACAATGCCAAGCGGAGTTGTGAACAATTGTGACCTGTTTGTCCCGCAACTACTACCTCATGTGCTTCTAGGTTTTCCACTGAACTGACTCCTGTGTCTATTCATGGACTTATCAACCACTCCAGTGACTTTTTGAGTGAAAATCTCTGACCACAGTACTATACAGACACTCCTAGCAGCGCCTTTACTGCACATCAACAATGGACTCTGTCAAACAGACATGCTGTTATCTCATTTACCTCTTCAGTTTATGGACAGCAAATTCTATTGGTTCATTCCTCCACAGTGTCTGAGTATTATGTTTCACCTATTCCCACATTGTCCATTTCACTCAAAAGTGACCCTGTGCAATGAACAATGACATCGCCCTTGTTCCTGCTGTGTCTCCTATGCTGCACACCAGTTTCAATCTCACCACCACCACCTATCTCCCATCTCTCTCCTCTCAAATACATTCTGTGTACAATGCAAACATGCTCCAAAAGCTGAACTCTTGCAGCCTTCACTACTTCAGGTTTTTCCGAATCTGCAGGGCCAACCCATGGCTGATGTCACATCAATGCCAGCCATGCTGCACACATTTTACCATTTGTATGCTATCCATGGAACTGGGATGCATCCATCGGATCAACCGTGCATTGTCCCTTCAATATTGTGCTACTAATGATGC
This sequence comes from Schistocerca serialis cubense, assembly GCF_023864345.2. Lineage (NCBI taxonomy): Eukaryota > Metazoa > Arthropoda > Insecta > Orthoptera > Acrididae > Schistocerca > Schistocerca serialis. Next base: position 473,315,373 of record NC_064639.1, on the reverse strand, counting down.
CATCATAGCTGTTGGCCTCACCATGTCTGTTACTTGTGGTCAGAAAAACATATGCCTTGGACCATCCTCACCACCAAGATCATCGAGCCGGTCCTGGGAGCGGACTTTCTACATCATTTTCAGCTGCTTCCTGTCATCGCCCATGGTTTGTTGCTATGCAATGATGGACAGCAGCCCATCAACAGTGTTATCGGTGATGCTCTCCCTGAGAAAGTACCTCCACCACTCGTCCTGTCTTCACTAGGAAGTACACTACTAGAACTTCTCATTAAGCATTCTGCACTATTCAATGAACTTTGCTCTCTGATGCCGGACTACTCCATGCTACACAACACAAATGACATCACAAGACGTGACAATATAGACCTCTGGCAGTACACTGCTGCTACATTGCATGCAGCCACGTAACATCTTGCTGTCCTACAATGTCCTCAAAAGCTCCATCGCTCTTTCACTGCCTCACAGGACATCGACACAGTACTGGATCCCATCTGGAAGTACTCTGAACAGGTTAGTGAAGTGCAGCATCCAACTGCAGTGCACGATTTTGACAGTATACCAATGCTCCACCCAGTCCTTCCACTCTACAACACAATGTGGTCTCAGCCCCTGATGTGCTCCTCGCTCATCTTTTCTGCCATTTGCGATGGTACTGTCCATCACATCACTACTACACTGGGCCCACCCACCTGATGTAGACCTTGATGCCCCCCCTCCTCCAACCCCCTACAAGCTGAGAGCAGCGAAGGCTGTCGTGGATGAACTATTAAAAGCAGGGATCATTCACTTATCAGGCAGTGCCTCAGCATCACCTATACAAATAGTTTTAAAAGAAAAGATGGATTGTGGCACCTTTGTGGCAATTACTGAACACTCAGTGCTCAAACTATCATAGGCAGTTTTCCCATTCCCAACCTATGGGACTTTCCACATGTACAAGCGGGTGCCACAAATTCCTGTATAGCAGACTGTAAAAAAGCATATCTTCAGATTCCCATGGTGGTGGAAGAGGACAGAAGACAGGGACCATTATGCCTTTCAGACTCTTTGAGTTTTTGTACATGCCTTACAGATTAAAAAACAGTATGCAAAAGTGGTAACATTTTATCAATAGTGCCTTGTTCAGTTTATCATTTTGTTATGTCTACTTAGATGATGTCATTAAATTCTCACCTTCAGTGGAAGACCGTGATTCACTTGTACAAGTTCTCACCAGTCTAGCCACCCATGGGGTTGTCATTAATGAGGACAAATGTCAGTTACAACAAACTTGTGTGACATTCATCGACCACTGTGTAGATGCTTCAGACATCCACCCAACACCTGAAAAGTCTGATCAGATGCCACCACCCACTAATTATCAAGAATTACACAGATTTTTGGGTTTCATTAACTTCTGTGGAAGACACATCTAGCATGCACTGAGGCTCTCTTTTTCTTGATGCAAGTTCTGCAGGGAAGAATACATTGGGTAAATATGACCTTGAGTGGAAACAAGCCATGCAAACCATCTCTGATAAGATCAAGGGCGATTTAGTGAATGCAGCTACCCTGGCTCATCCGTCTCCTTATGCACAACTTACCATAACATCGGACTCTGCCAACCATGTTATCAGTGCCATATTACAGCAAGAGATAGCTGGTATCCCTCAGCCTCTGTGGCTTTTCTCTCACAAACTCTCAAATACACTGCACAGGTGGTAAACCTACACCTGAGAACTCTTCGTCATCTACAAATCGGTGCATTACTTCCAAGATGATGTAAAGGGTGTACCTCTTATGATTTACACAGAGCACCGCTCTTGGACCAATGCAATATGCAACCCACCCCAGACTCTGGCCCCAGGCAGTTTCGACACCTTGACTTCATCTTGCAGTTCATGACCGAAGTCTGCTATGTCAAGGGTGCAGATAATGTGGTCACGGACTATTCGTCATGCATGCCTCTATTTCTGCCCAGTTTGATTATGAACAAATAGCCTTATGACTTGGACACAGGCCTTAAACTAGAGAAACATACCTTCCCCAGCTCCATCAAACCAGTTTGGTGTGACATGCCCAATGATCAGGTCTGATCTGTTTTACCTAAATCTTTCTGCAATCCAATATTTGATTCAGTACACAATCTGGTGTATGAACATCTGCACATTTAGTCATGGTGCACTTTTTGCGGCCCCATGTGGAGAAAGATTGCACCACATGGACCAGAGAGTGTGTCCCTTGCCAGGCTGGCACACACAGCCCCATTTGGAAAATTCATGACTCCGAAGAGGAGGTTCCAACATATGTGTATTGACATAATTGGACCCCTTCCTAACTTAGGGGAATGTCATTACATGATCTCAATGACTGACTGGGTCATGTGGTGCATTGAAGCAACACATACTGTGGACACCTCCACTGATACTGTGGCCAAAGTACTTGTTAATACCTGGATTTCAGACTTTGGCTGTCCTGCATTACTCACCTTTGACCAGGTCAGACAATTTGAATCCTCATTATTCAATGAGCTGTGCCACCTTTGCAGCTACCACAACTTCCATATCACCACGTATCACCTGCAGTTGAACGGACTAGTGGAAAGATGGCACCAGACATTAAAAGTCGTGCTAATGTGCCATTTAGAATCATGGACAGAGGCCCTTACCTGGGACATGATTTGTGTACAGACCATCCACAAGTAATATCCTGATGCCTTCTTAGCAAAAACCCTCTACAGTGAAAAATTGTGACTTCCCCCCTGACTTCTTTGTGCAGGCCATGTCTCCCACTGATCATAACCTGCCTGATATTGTTGTCCACATTAGACGACACATACAATACTTGCATGTACCCCTTCAATCCCACCATTCAACACCATGGGCCTTAGTACATAAAGATCTTTCCATCTTCTCACACATAATGCTACACATCAACACAGGAAACTGTGCTACATCCACCATACCTTGGCCCTCCTGAGATGATAGCATGTGGCACAAACACATTTGATATTATGACTGGGAGCAAAAGATTGAAGCCTGCTTGGACAATCACAGACCCATCTCATCAGCCATCCTCTGGCTCTGCACCTGCTCCACCCTCTTCTACCATCTTCACATTTCAGATAAACCCTTCAGACATCCTGTCTGAGGACATATCAGTGACACTTGCTGATGACAATCTTATCTTTGAGCATTATGAGGTCAGGAAATCAGTTGTCAGCACAGTTTCACATCACTACTCTCATACCCCTCCTACACCCTCTAACATGGATGCAATGGAATTGAGTCCCATTTGCCTATCAAGGGCCCCCTTATCATCACGCCCAAGTCTACACTGTGGTTGTTCTGGCATCAGCAGACAACAGTGCCACATAACCTGACATTCAACCATGTTGGCCTATGCTGTCAACCTTGCTGATGTTGTTGCACTGGCCCCAGCTGCTTCACTTTGCAGGCACACTCTCCATCCCCCTACGCACCTCCGAGACTACAACATCTCCGGCATCACTGTGGCCGCAGCACTATCACCACCTAATGCCAGTACTTCACCACCACATGCCTCTTTGCCTTCTCCCATGCTCCACTCTGTGGTGACATAGCAATATTTATCATCTCTCCCTGTAAATGCTGAGATCGCTGCCCTGAGCAGCAGGCAAGAGTAATGTCTTCGACTCTGGTTCCAGTTTTCTCTGTACCTCTGACTTGAGTGTCACAATGTATTGGCTAGTCTGGAAATTAAGCATGGAATTGTCTACTCAGTACCGGCATATACCATTCCATATATACACCTATCAGTACAATACTTCCTACAGATTTATACATTCTGGCTACTGGATGCTGACTGACTAACGCAAAGGAAGTGCTCACTTTTACTGTTCAGTGTCAACTGTCTCACATAGATGGTTACAGTTTGAAGACTAGATGAAGACTGACTATGTAGTTACTATACTCTAAGATTACCAAATGCTGATTGACCTATGCATTGTGTGTGACATGTGCATATACAGGAAACATGAAATGGAAAATACAAAGCTTGATAGCATGTTAGATGTTAATACATGAAAATTAAAGGGACAAAGATATTAACATTAGAAATTGAAAGACTAAAAGGGAAGAAGATACAGAATGCAGAAGTGTAAGTTCCTTTAACTAAAAGCTTCATAATTAGGAAATGGTAAAATGATTACTATTGTTTTATAGCAGAGCAGCTCACTATGAAAAGGGATTCCAAAGTCTGCTAAAAAAATCTTGAGAAAGTGAAACTTTGTAACTGTAATAATTAACAGACTAACAAATTATTGTAATGAAAATATGTATTTTTGGCAACAGAAAAATCATGGATACAAAACTATGGCACTGACTTTGGGAAATAATTACACTTGAAGAATGGAACACTTTGGAGCACAAAAGTAATGAACACAAATAACTTATGAAATATGAGGTATTTGAGGAAAAAATAAAACACTTATTGAAAAGAGGCAAATAAGGGTTTGCAAATGAGATGTAACAGTATAGAAACAAACAATTTTTAGTTCTTCAAAAATTTCCCATCAACACGGTTTGCATGTATGATAAACCATAATTATTTTTTTAGAGAAAGTATTTCCAGGTAACTAACTATGAGCATACTATTATCATTAGTAATCAGAAAATTACACAGTGAATAATAAAGTATTATGTATTCCTGTTTCAATAAGAAATTAAATATTTCGTATAACTGTTGTATATGTATGAAGGCATGCTGAAAAGTAATGCTTCTGAATTTTTTTTACGTGAAAACTCTTAAGGGGCTCCGGAAAGGCTCAAAATCATGAAAAGTTCAATTTTTACTTTTTTGCGTTTTCTGAATCTGCAGACTATTACCTTTTAATAGATATATAATTTATTCAATTCCGAAGACTACAACTATTTTTAAATTTTTTTTGAAATGTGTTCTACATGGGCGTGACCCACTGTGGCGCTGTTAAACTGCTGTCAAATGGTGTTATTATTAACGTCCGTGTTCATCAGGTACAATTTAGTGATGTGAGATAAAGTATGTGTTGTGGCTAACCTGTGATGGTTCAATATATATCGCTGGTGTGATTGTCGATTGTTTCATGTTTATTTACTCTGTCGTTATCTCGAAAATATTCGTAATTAATTCTGTTTCTTGAGTCTCTGTTTTGTTGAAGTATAATAATGAGTAAAAGTAAAGTTATTAGAAATCCTCTGAAGGCTTTTAAGAAAAGGAGAAATGTTGGAAAGCCAAAGGTATGTGTTATTACTGTAAACAATAAAGACGATAACCAAGTGAGTGAACCTAACCTCTCAAGTACACCTGCCCATAGCAGTCAAAGTGGGAAAGAAAATACTTCACAGAAGAAGATTGGTTCAATGAGTGAAAACTATGAATGTTTTATGGGCGAATCGGGTGTGAATGACATATTTGATATGTCGGTTCTCAAAGGAATTTTTTCAAACTGTGTAAGATGTATTCATTGTAGTGAAGTTGGTCTGGAACTCTCTATAATAAAGCACGTAGGACTTGCTAGTGAAATTCAACTGAAATGTGATAAGTGTTCATACATGACCACCTTTTGGAACAGTGTTGCAGTAACTGCAACTGAAGAAAATTGTAGCAAAATCTACGAACACAACAACGAGCGATGCTTGCTTTAGACAAGGAACGCCTTCGGGCTGCAGACAGGGCTGTAAAGAGTCTAGAAATACAAGCAAGAGTAAACAGGAGGAGGAACAAGAGGAAGCTGGAGGAGGAGTTTGCAGAGGATGAAGATAATACATCCTATGGACCTGGAATGTACTAAAAAGTTAATCCAATCTTTGTCGCTCGATTACCAAAACTTTTATTGTCTCATACTAATTACATGTTTTCTAAGGATCTTCCAAACATATTTGTTTCAAACTTTCAGTAAATGTTACACAGTACCTTCTGCATAATTTAACACAGCCTTTTTCCAAAAAACTGTATATTTTTGAATATATAAATAAAAAATTGCAAAAAAATGTTGTGAATTTTCATTACAATTGCAAAAAAATCATCTTTAATAACTGAACTAAAATTTTGTAAAATCCCTGTGTTAAGTTGTAGCCCATATTCCAATAAATAATCTGTAAAAAGTTCAACTTCCTACCTCAAATACTTTGTGAGGAAAGATGTAATTTATAAGCGTTATTTTAACATTGCAAATATAGGGCTTTCCGGAGCCCCTTAAAGCTTTTTCAATAAGACACATGTTATTAAAATTCCACATTTTTATTCTTCATGTCTATATATTTGCAGCCCTTTGCCAACAGAGGGCTCTGAATTGTAATGTTTAACATGATGGTATATAATGTAAATGTGTTAGTGCATGAGAAATGGTGTGCTATAATTGACTTTTTAATTTGAAGAGTTCATTCACACATGGAGCACCCTCTCCTTCAGCATGACAATGCCAGACCACACACAAGTGCTACAACATCTCCAACATTCTCACATCTTGGGTTCACTGTCACAGATTATCCTCCTTACAATCCTTACTTGGCCTGATCTGATTTTCACTGTTTCAGAAACTTAAAGAACACCTTTGAGGACTTCTCTTTTGTAGTGATGAAGCAGTTCAAGCAGAGGTGAGGTTGTGTTTTATGCCCGCACACCCACTGTCATCGCGACTGCTGCACATGTGTTGCTTCGCTGTTCCCCCCCCCCCCCCCCCCCCCCCCCACCCCGGCAGGGGAGCTGGTCTCAGAAGTTTGTGTATATATTGTCCCGGCTTATTACGAACCATACCCTGCAGTGTGGGTTGGACATAAAACATTTCTGAATCATGTTGTGAGTCTAGTCGAATGAACTAACAGTTGAAAATTGATTGCATTTTTCCGGAGATATTTCATACACTTTCAACCACGACGGATCCAAAGACAGTTTTTTTTAATTACTCTGGAGTAAGATATCAATTGAGTTCCAGTCTATTTTTACTAATTTCTTTCCTTGAGTAATTTGATTTAGTTACTTTACCAATCTGTATGCATTTGTTAAATCTTATTAAATATGTTTTTAAAAGGTTTATCAGCTTCCTTGAATAACCCTTGAATGTTCACAGAGATTATTGTCTATGTACTAGCTGATTATTGAATTTAGTAAACACTGGGAATGTCTCATATATTTCTGTTTTATTGACACAATTAAGTTCTTAAATTAATGAGAGATGGCACTGGGGGATCGATGAAAGGAGAGCTGATACTAGTGTATATTGTTTCGGTATGATACAGTCAGTCAGTACTACATTCCTTCATGTACCTATCAGCAAAGATATGCTTTCCCATGATACTGTCCTTTGCTATTAATGTCCAATAAATCATAAATATTTCTCTGGGCCTTACAATGTCTAAGCTTCTCAATTGTCACGAGTTGATATTAATTATGGATTCGAATCCTTTCAATGTCTGTTCAGCACAAGTTTAGTCTTTTAACAGGCACTATTTTTTGCATCTCGTTTATTAGTGGAATCACCTTGACAATGAGCAGCAAAGATACTAGTGTAATAAGGTCCAAATTATTTTTGGTCCCAATACTCATTAATAAGTCGCATACAGTGAATAAGGTCCCAATTCAACATATAAGTTTCTGTATTGTTGGGCGCTGATGACCTCGATGTTGAGCGCCCATAAACCCCAACACACACACACTCTGTATTGTTAATAAATCTCTTCACAATCGTAAGTATATGGTCGTAGCATTTCGTTTAACATGTACAATCACCATTCACGTGAATATCAATGTTCATACACCCAATCACCTCTAATTGACTCCGTCTCTCAATTTATCCCAAAATAATCTATTTTCCATCACTCCATTGTCAAATCCAGTTCTAAGAATGCAATTTAATTAGGCTTCTAATCCCAAAATTCCGACTACCACAGAAGAACTGCGAACACATTCGCCACTGCTGAAAACAAAAACCTAACAATGCTGTGCATTGGTTTATATATTACATTCAAAACAAAACACAGCTCTGTTATGTCTTCCTTGGATTCCCTTTGTACTGCTTTGTGTTACTCTATTTCGAATATCTACTCTTTGTAAAATTTTAACCAACTATTACTTCGAAATACTACTATTGCTTTTTGGCTCTTAGGTCATTTCGTATTACAGTATTTAATCTAATACTTGTTTATGTATAACCAGTCTCTAAAGAGCGGTTACACAGCCCCCCCCAGAATGATACCAGGTTACTTTCTCATGTCATCTGTTATCATTCTACCCTTTAACCATGATTTATCTCTTTTTTATGATTTGACAAGACTTTAGCTTTCTTCTTGGGTTATAGGGTAATGACTATCTTTCTTTAGGTTCTGTACTAAGGGAGCTGTGATGTTTCCTTCTTTGAGTTTTTCCAATGCGAACTGTGAGGTGTGGTTACCTCTTAGATTTTTCATTTTGGATTTCTCATGAGTGCTTTGAGGTGGGCTTACATTTTAGATTTTTCATGCATCAACATGCAGGGTTAATTTGGATGAAGTATGGAAAATGGTACATTGATCTTTACAAAGTACAGTCATTTTCTATGCAAGAGCACATCATATTTTAAAGTCCATAAATGTATCACTTTATACTTTAGAATTCCTTAAATATTTCATAGCTATGCTAATGCAGATTAAGTCTGCCTATCATAAATAAAATTTCATTACTTCTGAAGTACAGAGTTTATCAGGTTATTTCATAAAATATTTTGCAATCTTCATTGACATGCAGCAGGTCTCTGAACCCTCCAAACAGCAAATCTCCAAACCCACCAAACAGCAAATTTCTGAACCCACTGAACAACGACTCTCCAAATTTGAAGTTTTTTGAGCAGCCTCTTAAATAGCAAGTGACTGGAATCGATGAATCTTGGTATTCTTATCGAGGCTCTGCTTTAGTTGTTTGCTGCTGACATCAGCTTTGGCGAGATTGTTGCCCGTTGTTGCACCCGCCCCTTCTTTTGACTTGCGGTGTACAATCATTCGGAAATGACATTACATTATTGCTTGTCATCTCCTTACATTTGATTGTAAGTTCAAAATACAAGTTTTTTCGCTGTGCTGCAGATAAAATTTTGTCCACAGCCCTGCAGCCCTCGTATCCATTCACCATCTTCATAAATCTGGGTCTCAGAAATAATCGCCCGCATCTCGTGGTCGTGCGGTAGCGTTCTCGCTTCCCACGCCCGGGTTCCCGGGTTCGATTCCCGGCGGGGTCAGGGATTTTCTCTGCCTCGTGATGGCTGGGTGTTGTGTGCTGTCCTTAGGTTAGTTAGATTTAATTAGTTCTAAGTTCTAGGCGACTGATGACCTCAGCAGTTGAGTCGCATAGTGCTAAGAGCCATTCAGAAATAATCCCCTCTTGTTGCTAGTATTATCAATATCTTGTAGCACATAGCTACCAGCACACGGCATGTCTACAATTTGATAAGGACCCATATACAAATGTTGCCATTTCTTGTTCAGTGCCGGCCACTGTGGCTGAGTGGTTCTGGGAGCTTCAGTCCGGAACCGCACAACTGCTATGGTCACAGGTTCGAATCCTGCCTTGGGCATGGATGTGTGTGATGTCCTTAGGTTAGTTAGGATTAAGTAGTTCTAAGTCTAGGGGATTGACGACCTCAGATGTTAAGTCCCATAGTGCTCAGAGCCATTTGAACCATTTTTTTCTTGTTCAGTCTTTTGATAGCTGATGATTTTGTATGTTTTCTTAGCAAGACCTTATCATTGATGTCATAAGTACATACTCTTATTAGTTTTTTGTAATATTTCTTTTTACATAATTCAGTGGCTTTAGCTAAGGCTAATCAAACCTGTCTGAGAAGAACTGGTCAATCAATATCCAGTTCCATTATCCTTGGCAGATGTTTGATCCACTCGTTGTTTGGGTTTTGGTTAAATGTAACTTCTACCAGACTAAAACCTGTGGATGAGTAAGGCTGTTCATTATGTATGTTTTCAAATAAACCTACTTACTCTATCCACTGATAATGATTTTTCTCAAGATAAGTTCAAACAAACCGATTGAAATCACAAAAAATTCTCTCAACGGGTGAAGCCTCAGCGTGATATCTGGATACGAATATGTGTTTGATTCCTAATTCCTTCATACAGTCATGCCATACATTATCGGTATAATATGACACATTGTGTGTTAGCAATGCCAAAGGTTTTCCAGCATTTGGAATGAATCGTTAATCAACTTTGTCAACATCGGCCTTGCATTCGCTGACCTCAATGGATACATTTTAACATATTTGGAAAAACAGTCATAAAATGCAACAACATATTTAAACCTACCTTTTGCTGTTGGCAGAGGTCCCACCACATCCCATGACACCAATTTCAAAGATTTGGAAGGAAGAATCAGATTTAACCAGATCTTAGTAGAATAGTTGATAGGTTTGACTTTTTGACATAATTTACATTTACGCAACACATCGTATACCTTCCTTCTCATATTGATGACAAAGCAATATTAATTTTTCAGTGCACTAATCAGCACTGAAATGTTCCCAAGAGTAATGCATGTACCATATAAGTTCACTAAACATTTTCACGGGAATGCAAACTCTCCATCTCTCATTTGCCCCTTTTAGCTTACGAAATAGAAAATCCAAGTTCAACTTATAATTAGCCAACTGAGGTTCACAAACATTATTTATAAATTTATTTCTAATTTTACTCCAGTATGGGTCTTGTTGCTGAAGCCTTTTTTTTTATTTTATTTTTTTTTCCCCCAAGCTGTTCCACTTCTTTTCTAAATGGCACTTTACAAATAAACATGACTCTGAAGTTTTGATTGGTTTCCATTACTTGAGAATTTAAATCTGCACCTCGCAGAAGTCATGTAATGTGTCCGCTACAATATTGTCGTTTCCTTTAATATACTCAATACTTATCTGATATTCTTGCAGGATTAAAGCCCACCGCACTAATCGGCTGTGCACAATCCTGCAAGTCATTAATGATCACAATAAATGTTTACTTTTCTAGCATACACAAAATTTCTAAATTTGTGCAGAGCCCACACAACAGCCATGATTTCAAGTTCTGTTGTCGTATACACTCTCTTGCAGTGGGACAATGTATGACTTGCAAATGATATTACACAAATGTCCTCCAAATTATCAGGCTCTTTAACTTGAAACAAAACTGAGCCAATGCCTGTATTGATGCATCCCTCATAATACAAAAGTCCTTATTGATATCAGAATCAGACAAATCAGCATTTAACAAGGCATGTCGAATTTCATCAAAAGCTTTACAATTCTGGTCTGTCGCATTTCCATGGCGCGTTCTTCTTCAATAAACATAAAAGAAGATCATTGTTCAACAGTCCATTAGGTAGAAATTTTCTAAAAAAGGAGGCTACACTTAAAAACAATTTTAATTGTTTTTTTGTTTGAGGGTATGGGCAACTCCATATGGCTTCCAGTTTCTTCGGATTGGGCATGATACCATATGGCAAAATTATATGCCCCAAGAACTTAATTTTGTCAAGACCAAACTTAGACTTAGCTAGATTCACCGCAACACCATATTCATGAAATTGGGCCAATACTTCCTTCATTATAGCTACAAGTTCTTCCTAGGCCATTGTGGTTATTAATAAATCATCAACATATGATGTGACCTTTTTTCTGAGATCGTGTCCCAACACTACATCTAAAGCTGTTATAAAGACTCCACCACTAACATTTAGTCCAAAGGGTATAACCCTGAATTGATAGCTTCCTCCCACAAGTATGAAAGCCATATACTTTCTAGATTGTTCAGATAGTTTTGTTTGCCAATTTGTTTTAAATCCAGTGAGGTTAGGTAACGTACCCCATGAAAACTTTGGACCAAGCCTTCTAAATTCTCAGGTTTTGTACGCACAGGCTTTATGATTTTATTTATATCATGCACATCCAAAACTAGGTGTAAACTACCATCTGCCTTTCCCACTGCTGGCAAAGGACTACTGTATGGTGAAGTATATGGTTCAATTATGCCCCAATCCAACATCTTTTTAATCTCTTTGGCAACTTTTTCTTTATGCGCTCAAGGCATTGAGTACGAGGATTTACAGTAGGTTTGATGTGGGTAGACATCCATAACATATTCATATACATTAATATACGCATTAAGTACAGCTGCTAAATTACATCTCTGTTTGTCCGACAAATATTCGGACTCTAATGTTTTTTGAGATACTAATTTTTTTTATTTCCGACACAGAATTCACAGTTAATGAACATAGGTGATAGTCATTATTCCAGTAAAGTAATTTTATTTCTTTACTCTGAACTCTTATTCTGTTACATATATTTTGCATGTATTCAAGTTTCCGTACTAGTTGCAACCTAACTACCCTACCCTGATTGTTCAGAATAGACATTCCTTTCACGATGTCAAGTGTTACGTCTCGTCCATGTAGAAAGTCAATCTCCCAAATACATAGAAAATGGAGATGAGGAGCCAACAAGAAGGTACATTCTATTATTTCCCCTTGTGCTTCTACATTCACTAATACTTGGGCTTTAATGACAATGGAGTGTGATCCCAATGCTCCAGACAGGGTGCAGTTAGTTACAGGCAATACAGGTAACTTTTGTTTAGTGGCTAAATATTTAAACAACCCAATACTCATCACACTGAAGGCAGCGCCGGTGTCTAACGGAATTTCAATATCTTTGTCAATAGTTTTGACCTTAACAACAGCTTGTACCACTTCCACAGGACTATTACATAGTTTTCCCGGGTTGTCTAACAGTTCAACTTGGATGTCTGCTCTGTCATTATACCTTAAAACACGCAGATTAATGTTGTCAGGGCCTCCCAACTCTCCACCAGCCACACTGGGAAGGCTCAGGGCAGCTGGTTCTAGTTTGTTGTATTATTTGGATGAGGGCTACCCGTCTCGTCGAGCACCACCACCCGAACTCCAGAACCTTGCCCGTTCCATTCATCATTATTATTGTGAGTAGTAGACTCTGGTCTAGGGAGCACCAGTGTTGGTACATATTGACTGTTTGCCATTGTCACATTCGTAGGAGCCCCCCACTGTACATTCTAGCTATTTCCCCAATTACCACATGTATCATTGACTGGCCCATGACTTTCCTACTGTTCATCATATTTCCCTTTTCTATTAAATACCTCAGAACTGTTTCTCAATGTATTTTGCAAATTTATGTTGTTACGTTCATAAGTATATTTCCTATTCTCATATTTATTTTGATTAGAATTATTAGGCCAATAATTTCAGTTTCCCGGATCATTATTTTTGTGATCATTGTAGATTTCATTGTGATTCCTCTTACCATAGTTGCCATTCCCATCATTTTTTGGTTTTCTGTTGCTATTTTTACTGTTACCATGTTGCGAACAGCAACCCTCATTAGAATAAAATTGGTTTCCCATGCTTTCTGCATCTTCCATAATGACATCCAATGAATCAGTTACTGATAGAAAGTTATCTACATCATCTACCATTACATTTACCAACTTTTCTCTTAAATGTATGGGCAATTTTCTGGTCAGTACTCTAAGGATCTCACTATGGCTGATAGGATTATCCCAGTATCTGGTTTTGTTAATGTATTTTTCAAAATATTTCCTGAGTGTACCCTTCTCGGGATTAAAGAACTCTGGGCTATAAATTTCATTCCTAAGTCTATTTTGTTTACTTTGTGACCAATATTTCTCTACAAACGGTCTTTCAAATTCTTTACATGATCAACATTTCTCAGCAGCTTCAGACATCCACAAAGATACTTCACCACTCGTTTTTAATACCATGAACTGAATTTTATCTAGTTTCTTCCATAGACATGGGAATACATTTTTAAAACTTTTTATGAAAACCATGGGTGTATGGAATTCTTATGATTAGAAAACGTCTGAAACTGTCTAGATTTAAATACACTATGTTCAACCTTTATTGGCACAGTGGCCCCCTGATGTACATAGCTTTGTTCATCATCATCCATTACCATCGCTATTACATTCATTATCATTATATCTTCACACCATTTAATTGTCTATCGACACTTTCTTGCCACATAGGGAGTTCAGACATATCTTTTTTCTTTATTAGGTTGAATTCTTCTTTAAGCTTAGCTACTGTTTCAGATTCATCACGCTGTGGTGCATCCAGTCTACATTGTTGCATCACATTATTAATCGTGCTATTAACCTGAGTCTGGACATCCCCAGATTTTGCTTCCAACCACTCAGATATATCATCTTCTAATTTTTTAGTTTGTTTGGTCAGATAGTCATCAATATACTCCTGACCGACTACTTTCAAATTCTTAACCTGATCACAAACCTGTTAGACCTGTGTGGCCATTTTATCATGCTCTTTATTAATGTAATTTACTTTCTCTTCTAGATTAGCTACAGAAGGTTTCAAGGAATTGGCTACACTTTGAATTGTTTCTACAATTAATGATAGCTTAATTAAAGCATCTGACAATTGCTTATCTCTTTCCCGATGGGCATTTTCAAACTTATTAACTAAGTCAAGCATTCCTTCTTAAAGGCATTCTCCCTACATTCTTGTTCACTAATAGAATTCTTTATTTCTAACTTCTGTTCCCATAAAGCTTTATGTCTCCATTCTTGTCCACCAATGGATCTCCTTGTTTCTAAATTCTGTTCACTTAAAGTGTTATCTTGAACCTTTTGTTCATTATTACATTTAACTAGAAACTGAAACAACCTTTTGATACTTATTGGTGCAGAGGACTCAGTGTCTACACCCACAGTTTGATTGGCACTAGGCAGACCTATAGTGTCTAGATCATCATGTTCATTCTGAGATCTAGTCTCTCTTGCACTAGCTGAATCTCTATTAATCAATTAAGATTCCTCAATCTCCCTGGCATTATGATTAGCTACATTTTCTATACAACGCTCATCACTATGAGCCTCATCAAATTCGACATCTGACTTGTTGATGTCAAGATTGGACCTCAGCTGATAAGTATGCTTCATTTTGATAGGTTATTTTACACAGAACACAAGTATTAAAATCAGTATTACTACAGCACTAACTACTTATGAGACTCCTGAGCCACTGATCTGCCTTGCTCGAACACAGTACTGTGATTAAATAAGCACTATGAAGAACTGCTTTATGAATCAAAATGATTTTATGTATCAACCCAAAATCTGTACCACAGGAAGTGAAGTGAACTGTTTCCTACCTTAGTTTCTTCACAGTGTTCGACATCACTTAATGACAACTCGAGAGGCAGTGCCACGTCATCAGCAAGCCCTCGCAGAGACAACAGCACCAACAGAAGACAGCATGCTGATTGCTGGTCCCCCTTCAGACCCACATCAATTGGCGCTTGTTATGACTAAGTCACAACCGCATCGTGGAGTCATCGTTGAAGCAGTCGGTGGTAATGGTAGTAATTCCAGTTGCTCTCGTCAATGGTAAAGTAGATATTTCTGATTTTCTGGTGCTTCTATATCTGTTTTCGGCCCCCACGTTGACTGCACCAGTTTATGCTCACACACCCATTGTCGTCGCAACTACACAGATATTGTTTCACAGAAGTATTCTGTAAGAAACTAAAAGATGCAATAAATAAAGTTATCAAGAATGACCAAGTGGGAGTATAGTATATCATGATTTAAATGCCATAATAAAAATGCAGACAATTCAGGACTTGGTGGATTTCATGAAGAGGTAGAAGTAAACAAAAACTGAAGGCTGATTAAGACACTTCACCAATCATAACAAAATAAGTATGTACTTAGAATTACAACTAGCATAAATGTCATTTATAATTATTACAATGTAGAGATACCAAATGGGAGACTTTTGATTATTCTTAGAAAAATTTGAATCATAATTATGCCACCTAACAGACAAAAGGAAGCAAATGGTAGTCTATGGAGATTTTAATATTACTTTTCTCAACAGACATACTCATGATGCAAGTAGTATTAGTGAGTGTGCTGTCCACGTGTAGAATGGGAAAGGCATGCAATCTGTCTGAGTTTGACCGAGGACAGATTGTGATGGCCCGGAGGCTTGGCGTGAACATTATGGAAACTGCATGACTTGTCAGGTGTTCAAGGAGGGCTGTGGTGACTGTCTTCAACGTGTGACAGAACCAATCCAGACATTGTGGGGTTGGGCGGACATCCTTCATTACAGATGTCAGACATCGTCAGCTGGGAAGACTGGTAAAACAGGACAGACAGCAAACTGTGCTGGAACTAACGTCAGACTTCAATGCTGGGCAGAGTACAAGTGCGTCTGAATGCAAAGTGTACAAAACACTCTTAAGGATGGGCCTCTGCAGCCAATAATCCATGCATGTTCCAACGTTAACACCACAACATTGACAACTACAATTGAAATGGGCACATGACCATCGGCACTGGACATTTGTGTGGTGACAAAGTGTTGCATGGTCTGATGAATCCTGATACTTTTTTTCATTATGCTGATGGGAGGGCAAGAATCCATCGTCTTATAGGGGAACAGCTCTTTGACACCTGTACTGAGAAATGGAGACAAGCTGGCAGTGGCTCAATTATGCTCTGCGGAACATTCACACGGGCATTCAAGGGTCCAGTGGAACTTGCAGAAGGCACCAAGATTGTCAAGGAGTATTGTACACCGGTTGCAGATCATGTACACCTCTTCATAATGATCAAGTTTTCCAATGGCAGTGTCATTTTTCAGCAAGATAATGTGCCATGTCACAAGGCCAGGAGCATGATGGAATGGTTCAAGAAACACAGTGCCGAGTTCTTGTTAACTTTTCCATAGCGCTTGTCTCCTTTAAATGAGGATGAGGATAATTATTTGACTAAGAACATAAAGTACACGTCGTCACTGTTTACTCATGTATTAAACCACATGTTCTATTTTATTCTACACAACACACAGTCTACATAACACAAAAAGCCATCACATTTTTGAATCTGATACACATCCCTTTTTTGTCCATCTGTTTGACAGACAACAAGTTCCCATCCAGTTCTTTCACCAAAAGCACTTCTGTTAATTGGATTGCCTTACCACCACATGTTTCTGCTGCTTTCATGATAACTGTCCCCTTACCAGTCACTTCAGTAACTTTCCCATCAACCAGTTTCACTTCTCCATAGATACCCATCTCTAAGTCCTGTAGTATCTCTTGGTGACTAGTCATATGATGTGATGCTCCTGAGCCCAAAACCCACACCTTTTCATCAGCACCTTCTCCACATTTGGTCACTGTCATAGCCACTATTTCTTCATCTTCTTTTGCACTTGATGGACCTTCACTGTTTGGAATGTTTTTAAAACTGTTGAGCTTGCATCCATTTGCCCCGTATGCTGATTTCTTGGTATAATTCTGTTTGCTTGGTGGAGCCCCCACTTGTTTTCCTTGGAAATGTGGACACTCCCTGGCGATGTGGTCTGCTTCACCACAGGGAAAACAGAGTCTGTTTCTGTTGGATGTGTTATTCTCACCTCTTTGGTTTTGCTTGTATCTGTCCTGGCTTTGGAAAAACTTGTTTTTCTGACTTCTGCCTACTGCTGCATATGCTTTGGCTTCTTCTTGGCACTTAGTGCACTTGATATCTGGTTCCAGACACTTCTCTTCTAAATCTAATCTGTTGATGACAATTTCTGTAGTTAATCTGTTTTTGTCTCTTTCTAGACTTCTAATGAGGCCTTCATACTTCTCCAAAGGTAGTCCGAGAAGCATGAAACCTGCAACTGTCTTATCATCAAAGTTGAAACCCCCTTGCTTCACTACTCTGTTGGCAGCAAGGATTTTTGTCACATATTCATCCATAGTCATATCATCATCTTTCTTGATATTTACTAAGTCTCTCATCTTGATTATAGTGTTGAGTAAGCCATTGTTGCAGTTAATGTTTGGAGCTTCTCCCATGCTTCCTTTGCTAATTTCAGAGAACCAATTGTTTCTAGGTAGCAGTCTTCGGCTAGCATCAGAATGATGGACAAGGCCATTTCATTTTTCCTCCTTTTTTCTGCATCCAATTGATCATAACACATTCCAAAACTGGGTTCTATGGCACTCTTTGCATCATGATGCTGTATCAATGAACAAACACGGATAGACCGTGTAAAATAGGTACTGCCCTAACCCTTTAGATCCTGCCTCCACTCCAAGGTAAACACATTCTTATGCCCGTTCTCCAAGTTTGTCAGATGTCAAGAGCTTGGACAAGCACATTGACATCTGACAAACTAGGAGAACGGGCATAAGAATGTGTTTACCTTGGAGTGGAGGCAGGACCTAAAGGATATCGTCTGTGGAGCCTTGGACAGAGAAAAATACTTTTGAGAAGAGATGTCATCTTTGATGAAAGAATATTCCCACTGAAGGCTACAGTACACAAAGAAATGTCTCTTCCAGGGGAAGTAAACCTGAGGCAGATGACAACAGCTGAGCAACAAAGCAATGCAGTGACAGCAGACGACACCAGTATCGTGCGATTGGATTTCCCGGATCCATCAACAGATGAAGAAAACACACCGCTGAGGAATGCAGGACCAGTAACAGAAGATCCAGTCGAATCAATAGTTGTTCGAGGAGATGGGGGCCAATCCAGTGGTGGAGAAGAAGAGAGGTATGACACAGAAGACGGTGTAGTTCCTGGCAGTGAAGACAGTTATGTGTGTGATGAATGTGATACAGTGTTGCAAAACAGAATCTCAAGTGCACATAGTGAAGTAGGGTTATGATGGTCTTCATGCCTAGTGAAACCAAAAATGTGTGGTTCGTGTCTCTCTGCAAGTTTGTTTGCTGCTTTGTGTCAGGTGAATCCATCTGATCCAACATCAGTAGAAGAAGCCTTAGCTTCAATTCACAGGGACAAATGGTATAAAGCCATGGAGTCGGAGGTGAGTAGCCTAAAACTTCACAACACATGGCAACTTGTTGACCGATCAAAAGCTGACCATGTTATAAGAAGTAAGTGGGTATTCTCATCGAATGTTGACGATGTAGTTGCAATTGGTGAAGAAGAAATGATTATGACATTATTAAGTGTTTGAAATCTCATATTATCATTAAAGAAATTAGTGACAGCTTGTTGATTTTGGGTCTTGAAATAGAACAGTCTCAAGGGCAAGTGAAATTAAATCAGACGGGTTACATTCAACAGATGCTAAAATAATTTAAAATGCATGGCTGCAAGGGCATATCTACACCATGTAACGACAACTGTTTTAGTGAAGATGATAATGACAGGCCAATTGACCAGAAATTGTACCAAAAGGCAGTAGGTTGCTTGCTGTACATATCTACATGTACTTGACCTGATATCGCTTTTATTGCAGAGAGATTGAGTCAGTTCAATTCTAAACCTTGTATTTCTCATTGGGCCAGGGTAAAAAGAGTATTTTGGTACCTGCAGCAAACTAAAGAATTGAGTTTGTGTTTCCATACTGATTGCTGTGAAACTATTGCATTCAGTGATGCTGATTGGGCAAATGACCCAGGTGATAGTAAATCTGTGTCAGGCTACACAATTTTGTTAGCTGGAGCAGCAATCAGCTGGAAAAGTACAAAACAATAAATTGTGGCAACTTCCACAGTTGAAGCTGAGTACATTGCCATGTTTGAGACATGTAAGGAGGTAGAATGGTTTATTGATTTTTTAAAGGAGCTAAAGTGTTCTGAATTGTTAGACTTCCCCTGCAGGTCAATGCTGACAACACAGGTGCAATTGAAATCACCAAAAAGAAAGGTGTATCAGAGAGAACCAAGAATTTCAGGGTCCACTACCATAAAGTCAGACAAACTGTCTTGGATGGTTTTTTTAAGTTTAAGTATGTGTCAACTAATGACAATGCAGCTGACATTTTAACTAAAGGACTAAGCAGTATTAAAACTGAGAAATTCATAGACATGTCAGGATTAAAATGAGTATTGTTTACTATTGGAATTTGTGATGTATTATTGTCTTATTTGTGATCTTAACTTCAGTGTCTCATTTGTGTTCCTATGTTTGGTACTGGAATTTTTGATGGTTTTATTGTCTCATTTGTGTTCTTAATTGTAATGTCTCATCTGTGTCCCTATGTGTAATATTGGAAGTTGTATTCTTATGTTCAATATCAGAAATGGTGAATTTTTTTGATACTGGAGTGTAACAGGATGAGACTACTTACTAAACTGCACTCTTTGTTGCTCACCGAGGGAAGTGTTGTAATTCAGTTGATCTAATTCAGTGAGACGTCAGTTTGAATACAGCGCCATTTCCAGAGGGCTTGTACCTTCTGTTTTGTCGTCTTGTATGGGTGCTCTTTGGAGGGGAGTTCGCGCCAAGTTGAAGTATTAAGCGGAACAAAAATGTGATGGCTTTTTGTGTTATGTAGACTGTGTGTTGTGTAGAATAAAATAGAACATGTGGTTTAATACATGAGTAAACAGTGACAACGTGTACTTTATGTTCTTAGTCAAATAATTATCCTCATCCTCATTTAAAGGAGACAAGAGCTACAGAAAAGTTAACAATTCTTGATTATGTGCTGGCCCTCCAACTTCCCAGATCTGAACCTGGCTGAACACATCTGGGATGTGATCTACCAAGGCCTCATTGCCTCCATGCCATGACACATCATCACTGTTGTTGACATACAAGCTATTAGGTAGGTGGTCATAATGGTCTGGCTGATCAGTGTAGAGATACAAAATGAATTTGAAATAGTACTTAACACTTACAGCTTGAGCTCTGTTCTTTAACTTCCCAGCAGAATTGTAAATGAAAAGAGTAGATCTACACTAATAGACAATATTTTTATAGGTGAACAAGCAATCAGTATCAAGTAGTGAATGCCCTCTATCCAAACTAAATAACTAACCTGATTACAATGAAGTGGCATAATGGAATACAGAGCAGTTAATGAAGAGACAACAGACATTTTGAGAGCAGCCTTACAGAAAAGTGATTGGAGGAATGTGACTATATTTGATTTAGATTAATTTAGATTAGATTCAGGTTTTGTTCTGTAGATCCAAAAAAGAAATGATTCTCATGGGTTTGGAACATGTCAGAAACTATAACATAAGAAACATAAAACATATGAATATAATACTTATTACCATGATCATTTGTCAGGAGATTGTAAAAATGGGTGAATACATTACAGTAAGCTGGAAAAATGGGTGAAGACATTACAGTAAGGTGGAACTGTTAATATTTACAGAATTAATATACTGTCAGAATGAAACATTGTTATGCACTTTTAATAAATTTATCACACACAAAATACCTAATCTCGACTGTTGTGATCAAGTGCTGTCAAAACTGAAATCTAATAGGCATTTTTATTTAAGCAGATGTCAGTTCCAAATTTAATGTGTTTATAGACGAGTTTCTATCAATTATTAACAAATCTCCATCTCTCCCCCCTAAATAAAGGGTATGACACAAGTAAGACATAAAGAAATGACACGGGTTACAAAAGGAATCAAAATTTCAAGTGCTAGGCCAAACAGAGGAGAAGCACTGGTTTCATATTATAAGAAAAATTGTGCTGTGTTAAGGAAATTGATTAATAACTCAAAAATCTTTTGTGTAATGTATATTTTACATTGTGCCTTGAAAAAAATTAAAAGACCATTAACATAGTTTAGAGACGAGAGTTGGCCGATCCTTGTGGCCGTCCAACTGCCATGTTCCCTCACTCTGAGGTTAATTTCATGTAATCTGTTAATGAGACCCTCTGATTTCTGATATGAAGGTAAAATTCCATCTATGTAAGAGGGATGCTGTTGATTCCATAACAGTTTAGATTGTGAAGTTAAATAATTTCATGTTCCACACTATCAATGACTTTAGTATGGTCACAGAATATACAAAGAGTATATTATTTTGTTTAGCTGAGAAACTTTGTGGGTGCTACATTTATTTGTTTGTTTCATTTTCAGTTATATTCCAAACAATTTTTGCCTTATTCTTGCAGTGATCTATTTTTTGAGAGTTGTACATGAATTTTGCTTTTTTGGATGAGAAACTAGAGAGTTTGACAGTGCTGGTAGTTTTAAATCTTGTGTACTGCGTGTTCTCTGAATTTCATTGAAATCTCTCTTCCTAGCACAAGGTACTTTAATCTTAGGAGTTGTCCACCCTCATCCTTGTTTTTGTCCATTTTTCCCCCTTATTTGTTTTAGGGGAAAGCAAGATCCCTATTGCTGTAGGAATATTTTTAAGAAGGAGCTAAATTTTCCATTAGTACTGCCTGATTTATAAACTTCTTTTTAGCATTATTGCTGTAATTTCCTTGTAAACATTGTGACTGAGTCATTCTAAAACATCATATATCATCCTATCCATTCTCTACATCAGTGTTTTACACATATTCCTTCCCTTACTGATTCTGTGGAGAACCTCCTCATTTCTCATCTTATCAGTTCATTTACCTTTTACATCCTTCTTCTTACATCCACATCTCAAACATTTCCATTCCCTTCTTTTTCAGGTTATCCTCTGTCCATGCTTCATCTATATACAATGCTGTGCTTCAGAGATACATTCTTAGAAATTTCTTCCTCAAATTAAGGCATATTTGGCCATGATGTATTATTTTACCTCGAATGTAGCAGAGTTGCATCACTTCATCTGCTTCATAATCCCTACAGTTTCAGGTATTAGTGGATTGGAACTAATGATGATCAAACACACTATTTGGTACACAATAACTATCTTGCTTTTGTTCTGCAATATTATTTTTATTGTGTTAGCCAGTTTTCAGCGTACAAGGCCATCTTCAGACATTTACTGAGTATTGTCACCAAAGAAGTTACAATGTTTGTCGATTGTAACTTCTTGGGTGACAATACTCAGTAAATGTTTCAAGATGGCCTTGTAAGCTGAAAACCGGTTAACACAATAAAAGTAATATTGCAGAACAAAAGCAAACTGGTGCTTGTCATTTATTATAATGTTGTTCTACCATTAACTGATGGAAAGTTCTGTTAATATAATAACTATCGTATTTTATTACTTATCATAGGCACAAAATACAATCATGCTCTTTCATGTCACACACCAGCTTAAACACAAATATCTTTTCAAAACAGTCCACTTCTCAGTCTTTTGCATAGGAAGGTTTCTTTCTTACACATAGTTATTCTGATTGGTTTGATTATCTTTGAATTTTAATATTACTGTTATTGATAAAATCTTCTCAGGTGATCAGCTGAGTGGTGTCTTCTTGTTGCACCATTTCAATGAATTTCATACGCGTTACCTTCAGGTGAATGTCAGGATGTTGTGATCTGCAGATGTGGACCACTGACCTCTTCTTTGTCTGGGACAATCACTCATTTCCACAAGAGGCTGCCTCACTCGTGATGGAGGAACACAGAATGGCTAATGGTGGGGGGAACACAGTGCAGTCCTGGTGCAGGCATCAAGTCCTGGTGTCTGTCCATTCTCAGAATGGACTGTTCCTGCCACATTTTCACAATTTGAGAATCCCATGCCGTGCTGAGTTGAAATCCACTATCCTGGTTTATAAGGCTGCTGTGCAGACATATTTTTACTGTGTCTCTAGCCTTTGGTGCTACATATCTTCTTCATTTGTTCAGAATCAAAGGTGTGTTCCTTACTGATGCTATACTCTGCCACCATGGATTTGTCTGTCTGTGTTAGTTAAACATTTCTTATGTTTTCCATATGGCACTGTGAGATTCATTGCTGTGTCTGTCTGATGTGCTGCAATCCACTTCTATGTGCAATACAGTAAACACCTGGCTGTCCTTAATTTTCCAAGTTGCATGGAAAATGGTATTTATTTGATGTTTCTCCATTAGTCTGATAATCTCAGATGTTGGTGGCCCTGCATATGACAGAAATGCCACACATTTGGCTTCTTCTCCTTCTTCTTCTTCTTCTTCTTCTTCTTCTTCTGGCTTGCCTTCCCTTCTCTTGTCTGCTTTTTAGGCACATCTTATTTTCATCTCATTGTAATCATTTTGCACAACTATTCCAAAGATACTGCAACACATTTGCTAAGCTCATCCTGTTGCAGATTAAGCTGACTCTAGGTACTAAGATGGTTAGTACTGAGATGTGTTACACTGGACGGGGGCTTCTCCATGCATTTAGATTAAATTCCATGCGCGTATTGTTCCTGTAGACTGACTGTCACAATATGTCACCCAAACTTCTCTTGATCAACATGCCCAAGAAGGATAGGCTTCCACTCTCTTCTTTCTCCATGGTGAGGATGATGCTGTTGTGTATTCCATGGAGATGATGTAGGAACTTCTATAGGTTTCCTCTGCCATTTTGTCTCATCTACATATCTGTAGAATGCCTATGGTTTTAGTCGGGTGGTATTTAATGCTACATCTTTGAAGTGCTCCATGTATAGATTAGCCATACCTGGAGCTAAGAGAGAACCCATGGGAGCCCCATTACCTTGCGTATATTATTTCCCACCACATTTTAAATAAGTGGTGGTTAGTAAATGTCAAAAGAGTATGAATGTGTCCTCATCAAAGTGTTCCTCAAGTAGAACTAAGGAATCCTCCAGTGCCATCCAGATAAACATTGACATGACATCAAAGCTGACGAGCAGGGCCTTCTCACCCGAGCATAATCCTTGGGGTACCTTCACAAATTCTGTGGAGCTCTTGATATGGCGTGGGCAGTGATCTACAACACAGTTTAGCCACTGTATCAGATGTTTTGCTATCCTGTATGTCAGCAAGTTTACGGTGTTTAGTACAGGACACAATGGAACTCCATCCCTGTGTATTTTTGGAAGCAATATAGTCATGGTGGTGCCGGTGTCCTGTGTAAAACTTCACGATGGTGTTCCTATCCAGCCCTGGATTGTTGAGTAGATCAGTCATCTTTTATGTCACATAACTGTTGCATCCTTCCACACTTGTTTGTATTTATTTATTTCATTAACAGTACAGAGTAACTCACTGCCTTGAAATGTGGGGTAGGTCAGATGCTTCTGAATCTATCAGCAAAGACTTCTCATTGTTCAATCTTATTGGTATACAGTTGTTAATGCTTCTTCTTAATAATATAAAGAATACAATATAGAAAGATTTCTTTGAGGTCACAGTGAATTGAAGGCTTAACAATTGTTAAAATGATTCCACATAATTTATTACTACCTAGTTGATGAGAATATAATTTATATAATGCAAATGTTAAAAAAAAAGTAATACAATGAGTGTGGTGAAAACAATTTGCAGTTTGTAGAGGGAAGTGATATGCTGTATTTGAATGTGTAATATAGTCTAAGTAGCATGTTGGTTGATAATGGTCTATTTCTACATATTTCAGATGAGAAGGTTTCAGTACAACCTCGAGCTATTCTCGTCTGAAATGGTTTGTGCTAATGTAAGTTTACACAGGTTATACAGATCAAATACTGATTGAGCACTCCATACATGGAATACATGAATTTTAGCTTTACATGAGAAATACACTTATGTTTGTAATTTTCTAGTAGAAATGCATTATTCCTTAAATAGCTTAATACATTACTCATATGTAAAATTCATTGATTGTAGCTTTGAATAGAGAAGAGAATATAGTTCTGTCTGCACACAATAAGATGAGCAACACATTACTGCTTGTGTGCAGTATACTGTAAACATAATGCAGTATGTGATTGGGGAGGAGGAGCCTTTGAATATAAGTTCTTCGAGCCTTCTCCTCCCAAGCAACATTACCTTATTACTACAGTCTTAGTATGTGGTGCTGGTGTGTTTAGTTTTATGATTGTTGTGTTGTTTGTGACTGTTGTGGCATGCAGTGTCATGCATTGTTGGATTTGGTCCCCTACATGTTGTTCCCTTCTGAGTCATGTTCATTTAGTGTTCCTTCCTTGGATTCAGAATCTGTCCTCCCATGTGGTTTGATGTGTTGTTTGTGCTTGTCTACACCTCCTTCCATATGGCTTTTGGTGCCTGTATTCTTCGTGCAGAGTGTTCAATGCAATATCTGCTACACTATTTATTGTGTTCCAGTCATCGGAATTACACATTATTCTGGCGATATCATTATCATTCTGTATAGGTCTCACTTGTTCTAGCATGTTGCACAGCATTGTGACTTGTTCTGGTGTTCCAGTTTCTCATTGTTAGTTTGTCCCATATGGTTTAAATGTACTTGATATGGCCCGTGTGCTGTCAGGAAACACACCATCCCCCAGCTTGGGTTAACATGTTTGAGTTGAAGTCATTTGTGTACATCAGGAAAGAAAGATTGTATTGGGTGACCATTGTCAGATGCATCCCACTCTCTGTGTCATATTTCAGTCCACCATTGTTTCATTTTTGTTTTGTTCATAACATTGGTTCCCATAATTTCGGTGACTTTATCGAGCCTGCCCCTCTTAAGCCAATAAAGTGCAAAAGTGCAGCTCTATAATGTATTGTTATGGCTATAGGGCAGGCCTCCATCACAACACAAAGTGCCTCTAATGATGTGGTGTTGAAGGCTCCGCTCATTCTCGGGAGTACATTACCTTGACCTCATCTTACAATCGTCTTGTTAGTCTGTATGTTCAGTCTGTGAGCCCAGGCACTTGCAGCAAAGCATGCAATGAATTCAAATATCACAATGTGGTAGGTCCACCATCTTAATAGGTAACTTGTACTGAGTTGTGTTTAGGCTTGCTAGTTCATGCATAATTTTTGAGGCTTTGTCAATTGTCAATTTTATGTGATGGTTGAATGTCTGTTTTTTGTCAAAATGCAGTCTGAAATAATGTGTGGCTTGGTTCCTCTGTATGTTTGTATTGTCTAATTTTAGAATTGGATTCCTCTGCAGTGTTCCTCTGAACAGTAAATATACAGTTTTCTTGGGAGGTATTTTTAATTTAATTTCTTTGCACCAACTGTTAATTTTCTGAAGCAGTTGCATGCCTTTTGTCTCTAGTGCTGCTCTTGAGTTGGCTGACACCACTACAAGCAGGTCAACTGCATAAGCCACCACACCTTTTACACTGTCATCACTGTCCAGGATGTTCAGCAAGGGCTCGATTGCGATATCCCAGAATATTGGTCCACAGATCAAGCCCTGTGGACATCCCTTTGTTATTCTCTTGACAACCTTCTGTGTACCAGCCCTCCACTCTGCCTCTGCAGTAGTTGAGGAGGCTATTGTAAAGGGAAGCTGACAGCCTCATTTTCCTTAACCTGGCGAAGAGGGAAGGCCACCACAAGTTGTCAAAAGCTATGTCGATTAGTATGGCGGCCATGTATTTGTCACTGATGCTATTTGTAACTGTCAGTGCTTGGTTGATGGTGTCTTCTATTGATCTACCTTCCCTGAAGCTGAATTGATGGGGCATTAGGCCGAGGAGGTGTCTGTGTGATTGTAAACAGTCACACAAGAGCCTTTCCTGTACTTTGCCGAGAGTGTCTAAAAGACAGATCGGTCAGTACGTTTTGGGGTCTATTGGCTCTTTGTCTTGTGATTCCCTGATTATTACTAAATTAGCAGTTTTCCAGAGGTTTGGAACTCTGCCTGTTAGTAGTGCCTCATTGAATATGTTAGTAAGAAAAGATGTGATTTGTGTTACTGTTTGTGTGGTGTCACCGCCAGACACCACACTTGCTAGGTGGTAGCCTTTAAATCGGCCGCGGTCCATTA
This sequence comes from Schistocerca serialis cubense, assembly GCF_023864345.2. NCBI lineage: Eukaryota > Metazoa > Arthropoda > Insecta > Orthoptera > Acrididae > Schistocerca > Schistocerca serialis. Next base: position 473,287,774 of record NC_064639.1, on the reverse strand, counting down.
GTGTACGTTGGACCCGCGTGTCGCCACTGTCAGTGATAGCAGACCGAGCGCCACCACACGGCAGGTCTAGAGAGACGTACTAGCACTCGCCCCAGTTGTACAGCCGACGTTCATAGCAATGGTTCACTGACAAATACACTCTCATTTGCCGAGACGATAGTTAGCATAGCCTTCAGCTACATTTGCTACGACCTAGCAAGGCGCCGTATTCAATTGATATTTATTATGTGAAACATGTCTCATCAAGAGAGATGTTCTACAATTGTGGATTAAAGTTAAGTATTATATCAACTACTTACTTTATTTGCAATTCTCAAGATATTGTCCTGTTCCAGACCTCACGCCAGTCAGCGTGTAATTAAACGCATGCATTTCGGCCTCCTCTAGCAACACAGTGTTGGCGCTTCTGCCAACACTACAGTTTGTTTTAATGTTTCAGAAAGTATTTTGTCTGGGCCAGGTGCTGTTTGGTTTTCAAGCCTGCTGATTGCCATTGCAACTTCTTCTTGTGTGAATGGCATGGTTACACTGTCACATGTATGGTTGCCTCTTGCTCTCTCTTAGGTCAGTGTGGTGTCGCATGCCTTGTGTGGGGTCGTCATTTGGGAGGAGCCTGTTCAGAAGATATTCTGCTGTGCTTCTCTATCCTCTGGTCATTGTGCTGTCAGTTTGTTTTAGCGTTGACAGAACTGTCAGTGTCGTAACTCGTTCTGATCTTGAATGGTTGTCTCCAGATGTTGTTCTGTAGCTAGGTTTTCACATAATTGGTCCAGTAGTCTTGCCTTGTTGTCATTAGTTATTCTTGTTATTTCTGTTTACCATCACAATACAGATCAAGTCTTATCTGTCTTTCAGGAGCGTCTTCGCTTGTTGGTAGTACTTTCTTTAGTCCTGTGAATCCTTCCGTAGTGTAGCCAGTTCTGTTGACCACGGTTGTTTCTGTCCCCGCCCAGTTTTTGCCCTTGGTATAGCTGCTTCCTGTGTTCTTTGTAGGAAATCTGTCAGTACATGCGTTTTATAATCTATACTGCCTTGAACAGTGTGTAATGAAGATGCCTCAACAATACCTCAAACGTTTTGCCAGTCGGCTCTTCCTATGAGTAAATGCTGCTGCTCATGGTCCACGTTATGTGTATTGATATATCTGTCCGTAGTTATGATGATTATGTTGTGGTTGCTGTGTGTGGCACTATCTAATACCCTCCATGTATTGACTAGTGGAAGAGATTTTGTGTTCCCTAGAGAAAGGTCTATGTTACTTACACCACCAGTGTCTCTGTGGTAGGTAGGTGGTTGACCCTCCCTATTCAGTATGAAGAGGTTGCATTCATTTATCACATCAAGTACTAGATGCCTTCTGTCGTCAGTTGTATCTGAGTTCCACAAGGGGGATTTTGCATTGATATCTGTTAGAATGAGCAGCCTCTTTCTTTCTGAGTGTCGGGCAATGTCTTTTATTTTGTCTAAGAAAGGCTCTATACCATACGAGTACTGAGTGTAAATAGACGACATGAGCCATACAGGCTTGTTTGTATGCTGAGCCTTGCAGTAAAGTTTCAATCTTCTGCCAGCAATCTGATTTTAGTAGTACTGTTGCATTATGTTTATCTGCTACTGCGGCCGCTATGTCCCTATCATCATATAGAGCCAGTAGTGCCATGCATTCTGCTACTGAAATTTTGTTATTTGGAATTCTTACCTTGTCAAGGATGCTGCAAGTGAGAAGGGGGACATGCAAGGTCCTCAAGAAGGCACAAATACCAAAAAACAACATTTTAGCAGCAGAACACAGTGTCATACAGAACAATTATTTACTATCAAAAACAGTCTTGATCACAATTTATTTATTCCAGTGACCACAGTTGTGGTCATCTTCAGACCAATGAGTAATAACCTCCTTCTGCTGGTAAATCACTAGTGATTTACCACCAGAAGGAGGTACCTGCAAGGGTATGAAAGACCTTCACAATCATTAGACAGGTGTCTGTGGTATTGCTAAATATGCCCAAGTCATGATTGGCATTGTGTGCCCATGCCAGAATGTGGGTTATGTGTGTGGAAGCCAAGATGCATAGCTGTTTAGTGTTATTCACTACAGCCTTTTCAATATTGGTGACGTGTGTGGTGTACTGGCCCACAGTCATCTTCTACATTTGCTTGCACTTGCTGTAGTGACTTACTGATCTTTTCTAAGTCCTCTGTGTTAGTCGTACCAAAAAATGTTTTCAGGATCCATCCATCTGCATCTAGTTAACCGCTTTTTCATTGGACTCATGGACCTAATTCTGTAGTTCAGTTTAGTTGCCGTGCTACCATGTAAAGGCCGACTGCAGCAACTGATATTCTCCTTGTGTATCATTGACACTTCTCTGGTTTTTCATCATGAGTTTCAGTTTGCCGAAGGTATCCTGTAAATACTGAATTTTGTTTTCCATTACCCCTACATTACAACCCATCCCTAGGTTCCACTGATGATCTGACATTGTTATGTCTTATTATTACACAAACAATATTCCACTATTTAGAGGACATACACTTAGGGCTTCCCATGGTAGGCTTACTATGACAAGGCTTCCTATGTTTATTTTCCCTTTCATCCTGAACTGTTGCCTGGTGCTGGAACTGCTACCTCTCATCCTGGGTTGAAATTAGACCATTCCCTAAAGGAAGAGAAAATACTGTTGTTAGCTTATCCTCCTCACTCACAGCCTAAATGTGTAGGGAAGAGTCAGAATAACTATAGGAGTATCCTTTCTCTTTTGTTTCTTCTTATCCTTCTTTTCCTTTTCCCCAGGCACCCCCTTACTCCTTTTTGAAGGGCTGATGGAAATTGGTGAATATGGCCTACATGCACTATTGTGGTGTATGTTGAGATTGGAAATTTGACATTAACATATTATGTTACCTATACTACTTGATAGGGTCCTTGGTAAAAGGTGACAACCTTTTTAGTCTTTCCCTTCAGGACAAGAGGGTTAGTGAGCATCACCCACTCTCTGATATGATACTTTAGTAAGTTGCTTTCTTATGATGGGAGCATTCATGTTGTTCCAAGACCTTAATGTCCATCTTTTTAACTCCTTAATGCCGGGCATTGTGAATTCACATCATTCTGGTGCAATTCTAATAAGTGTAAGATTAATTGTTTTTGAGCACCGATGCCAACAGGTCAGTCTGTTCTAAGTCAGCCCCATGGGGCACAGCCATCCACAGGTGCTCACAGGCTCATCCAGCAAGTAGGCACTTAGGGATAGACTGCCCACAAGAGCCCATTTACCCGCTCATGCACACTGCTTCATTACGTGCATGTTGCTTGGTTATGTCTTGTGCTTCATAGTGGAAAAAGTGATGAAAATGAGTTCTAGAAGCAGCCTGTTGCCATTTTTGCAAAGTTGGTAAGGATGGTTTTTGTTTGTTGTGAAAGATGGGTTGCCTCAGTGTCTTGAAGAAGTATAATATACAGTGTCACTACATGTCTCTTCATGTGACACAGTACAATGAGGTGGACAGTAATGCAAGAAAGCAACTCACTGTCACACTGAAGGATGGAGTTCAGCAGCTGGTAAATCTAATGCAAAATAAATGTAACAAACGAATGTGTACTACTTCTGTGTGCTGTTTATATGTATTGATTTACATACGTGTTATGCAACTAGTGTAGATTGCTGATGTTAATGGAGGTTGAGCTGATGCGGTGCTTCAAGCAACTTACATAGTTACCCACTTCATTGCACAAACTGGAACACCATTCTCAATGGGTCCCTTGGAGAAATCATGCCTGTTCACCTTCATAAAATGCTTAGAGGAAACAGACATTATGAAATTTGAAGGAGATTGCAACTTCAAGTAATTGTTATCTCATTGGATCTGAGCATGGGTTTGGAAAATCAACTGAAGCAGAAGTGCCAGACTTTTACAGCTTTTTTGTTAGCCCTTGGCAAAACCACATGTGTCACACATGTTGCTCAGCTCATAATATTTGTGAGGGGCACTAATTTGGAACAACAGGTTTTTGAGGAGCTGCTAGACATGATACTGGAGGATTGCACGACCACAGGTCATGACATATTTGAAGTTGTTTGTGAGTGTGTAGAAAACACCTGCTTGCCATGGGACGGGCCTTACTCTGTGGCAACATAAGGTTCACCACAGTGGTTGGGAGCCAGCAAGGCTTCATGACTCGTCTGAAGGACAAAATCAAGATGGAACTTTGGAAAGAAATATCAAGCATACACTGTTTTGTGCACCAGGAAGCTCTTTGTGCTGAAAGTGTGAAATGAGCTGACATCCTGAAGGTCTTGGTAAAGTATGTAAATTTTGTAAGATGACATCATGTCAATCACTGCCAGATGAAATGCTTTTTGCATGACATGGAAACAGCCTATAGTGGTATTCTTTATCACTGCACAGTTCAGTGCCATAGCAGAGGCAAAGTTCATGATGTATTTTTCACAATTTGGGAAGAAGTTGCATTGTTTATGGAAATGAAAGGAGAGAAGTGACCATCATTCAGCAATGAGAGAGGGGTAGTAGGCCTGGCCTTCCTAACTAAGATTTCAATGCATTTAAATACATCACTTAAAGGAAAGTATCCATTAATTGCTGATATGTGCATTAAAATTAATGCATTAATGGACATACTTCATCTATGTGAAAGGCAACTTGGTAGTGGCAACAATTTTTTTTGAGTGTTTTTCGTTTCTTCATTGGCCTGAAGAAACAAGTTTTGGTGATTATCAACAAATTATCATACAATCTCGTCAAAGTTTTGATGCAAGGTTTCATGACATTTGATGCCCACAAAATGAGTTAAAACTGTTTAGAACTCCATTTTCAGTTGTGCCAGATGTACTGTTCCTTCAGAAATGCAACTAGAACTAATAGATTTGCAAATCAGCACACTGCTAAGGACAAATATTAGAACATAATGAAGTTGGTGAGATGGTACCATGATCTTCAAGCAGAAGACTTTCTCAGATTACACAGGAATGCATCAGACATCATATCTATGTTTTCAACATATGGTTGTGAATAAATAGTTTCTATATTGAGGAAAGTAAAGGTCCCAGATGCACAACCCAACACTTAAGAGTATTTTGCATCTTGGGGTAGCTCAAGGACTGACACCCAGTATTTCATTTATTGTGGCTAAACGGAAATGTCTTTCTCAAACTAAATAAAATGTTTGTACATTTGACTTATATTAGTGTTTTTTGTTAATTATAATTAGTCACCCTGTATTGCATTGTACATGGTCCTCTCCCTAATGCCTGTTTTGTGCACAGTGCTGCATGTAAGCTATTTGGCTAGCCCTGTCCACCTGTGGCACTGCACACATGTTCACAAGCTGTTAACTCACTCCTGCCTTCCAGTGCACATGGACACCCAACTGCTTGCAGCTGAGCTCTCGAGCTGAAACAGCCTGTGTTAGGTGCAGATTCTACATGAAGCTACCAATGCTTCTGACATGTGCTGCCATGTCCTGAGTGGTTCAGGTACTTCTAAAGTGACATAAATTTTTACTTTTTTCTTCCATGAAGAAATTTATTCAGGCATTAAGGGTTTAACTTGGCACCATATATTTTATCACTTTTTTGAAAAATTTCAAACTGATGATATATCTTCCCCTGGAGGGTGATAATTTGACTCAGAAGGAGATGGAATTTTTTGACCAGAAACAACCTTCTATTGGGACATGCATGCACACTCACAGATTTTTGAGTTAAACACCACAACTACATAAGATAGTGGGGAGTCTCAGCTGTTGTGATGACTGTTAATGTGGTAACTCAATGTTTTTCCTGTTGCCCAGTGAAACCTCTACGTAAGCCCATTTGGCTGTCAGTCTAAGGACTGGTCATAATTTTTTTAATGCATTTATTAAATCTGACATAAAATTCGTTCCTTGGTCCATTCTCACTTCCTCAGCTGTCTAAACTGAAGTATCCATTGATTAACCATTGCTTGTGCCCCTGTTTCTGCCTGCTAGTTAGGTATGGCTATCGTGGACATGAAATGGTAAAAATGATTGATGATTGTTAGAATGTAATGGTTTCCCTGTTAGTGTTTGAGCAGATGGTCCAAGTATGTCCATGCTAATCATCTGAAATGATTTATCCGCCTCTGGTAATCTCTGTAATGTAAATTTTGATGATTGAATTCTGCTCCCTGCAAGCACAGGGAACAACTCTTGACACAACATTTCACATCTTCCTTGCATATCTTCTACCAGCAAGTTTGTGCAGCACTATGTTCTGAGGCTTGGTTGCCATGGTATTCAGCTAAAATTGAATTATGAGTCTCCTTGAACACCTCATTTAATAATTTTGCTGATACCACCATGTGCAAATCACATTTTGTCTTTCTAAATAGGATCCCATCTTCTCTGCTGAACTGTGGTTGCTTCAGCAACTGCTGGTTTTGCCTGGTCTGAGTCAGCACCTCGTGAGCGCCCATAAACCCCAAACACACACACAGCACCTTGTGCTTCCTGCCATTCTTCTGCATCTGCCCCAGCACATTCCATCATGCATAGTTTGCTACTGAGTCTCTCCACATTTCCAATTGATTTATCTAGTTGGTATAGGGGATGGTGTCCTAAAATGACACACCATAAGGGAAAAAAATCTGCAGATGGCACATTTTTTGAATTATATGATTCATTTTTGGTAAGCTGACATTAAAAACTATTAACTACACAGTGATTCACAAATGAAAACTATATTACACTTCATATCATTATTACAATGTGTTATTAGAAAGCTTACATAATGTCCTGTCATGAGAGTCATTGGGCAAAATAACACACTCTTGTACACTGAAGTGCCAAAGAAACTGATATAAGCATGCGTATTCAAATACAGAGATATGTAAACAGGCAGAATATGACACTATGGTTGACAACACCTGCATAAGACAGCAAGTGTGTGGCCTAGTTGTTAGATCAGTTACTGCTGCTACAATGGCAGATTCTCAAGATTTAAGTGGGTTTGGACATGGTGTTATAGTTGGAGCATGAGTGGTGGGACACAGCATCTCCAAGGTAGCAGTGGGGTGGGATTTCCTGTACGACTTTTTCTTGAGTGTGCCATGAATATCAGGAATCTGGCAAAACATGAAATCTCTGGCACTGCTGTGGCTTGAAAAAGATCCTCCAAGAATGGGACCAATGATGACTGAAAAGAATTGTTCAATGTGTCAGAAGTGCAAATTGCTGCAGATTTCGGTGCTGGGCCATTAACAAGTGTCAGTGTACTATACATTCAATGAAACATCATTGATATAGGCTTTCGGAGCTGAAGGCCCCATGCGTGTACCCTTGATGACTGCATCACACAAAGCTCTATGCCTCGCCTGGGTCCATCAACACTGACATTGGACTGTTGATGAATGGAAACAAGTTGCCTGGTCAGACGAGTCTCATTTCAAATTGAATTGAGTGGATGGATGTGTATGGGTATGGGGACAACCTCATGAATCCCTGGACCCTGCATGTCAGCAGGAGGCTGTTCAAGCTGGTGGAGGCTCTGTAATGGTGTGGGGCATGTGCAGTTGGAGTGATGTGGGACCCCTGATACTTTTAGATATGACTCTGACAGGTGACATGTATGTAAGCATTCTCTCTGATCACCTGTTTCCATTTGTGTCCATTGTGTATGCCGATGGACTTGAGCAATTCCAGCAGGACAATGCACACCCCACACATCCAGAATTGCTACAGGTGGCTCCAGGAACACTCTTCTAAGTTCAAACATGTCCGTTGGCCACCAAACTCCCAGACATGAACATTATTGAGCATATCTGGGATGTCTTGCAACATGCTGTTCAGAAGAAATCTCCACTACATCACACACTTACTGATTTATGGACAGCCCTGCAGGATTCATGGTGTCAATTGCCTCCAGCACTACTTCAGGCATTAATGAAGTCCATGAAATATCATGTTGCAGCTCTTCTGCATGCTCGCAGGGGCCCTACATGATATCAGGTTGGTGTACCAGTTTCTTTGGCTCTTACATGTATCTTCTATAGACATTCACTTTCATTTGCAAATGTCACATGTAAACATATTTTCCCTTTGTGAAAACCCAGCACATTTATTGTGGCACTTAACACATCTGAGCAATGTCTGTTTTGCTTTAGACTGATTAAATAAGTCATTACAGTATCTGCAAGGAACATCATCATCATTATCACTCTGAATTTCATTCATCTTGGCTAACTCAAATGTCAGTTTCCATACATCATTCATGGTCTTTAAAGCCTTGTACTAGCTCAATTTATAGCTTTGCTTGAAGCATTTGCTAGGTATCAACACATATGTTATAAACTCTTACAATTTGCTTATTCTTACCTCGCACTCTCCTTCTGAAAGCAGCTTGAGAATCACCAAACATTTTTAGGCATGTTTCCAGCCCATGTGCTTGTTATTAACAGCATCAATAGTCTCTTACATGGTCTATGAATCCCATGACAGGCAATTATTAACACTCTTATAATTTCTCACTACTGTTACTGAAATAATAACAATAATAATGATGAACTACACGTTATGTTATCATAAACAGAAACAAATGGAAAGACAGGAAGTACAAACTGAGACTGTGAGTAAAATGACATACCTATGTCATTCCCCCACCCCACCCCTTCTATTTTGGAATAAAATAAAAAGATATTTACAGCAACAGGCAAATCTTCATCAGTTATTTACTTCAACAAGAACTCAAAACATTATAAAAACTACAGCCTCAAGAATTTACCCTAGACACAACAAGACTTGGAGCCAACAGCAACAATAACAACAGTGACAACATAATGAAGATAAGTAAAAAGTTTTTCTTTTGTGTATCTTACGCCTCTTGAAGCTTTCAAAATTTGTGCAAAGATAGAAAATTTTAATAGTGATGTGTGGGAGGGTAAGATTACACTTCTCATTGTATGTCTTGTTACTCACAGTTAGAGCATTCTGTGTACCAGGACACTACTCATAAACAGGTCAACCTACATACCTAGAAATATGCTTAAAATGTTTGCAAAATAAGCATTTACTTAGATTTTGTGTAAACAAAATTGTAAATCAAATGATCCAGGTGTAGTATGCCACAGAAGAACAATTGTCACAACTTCTAAAACCTGATGTCTATGGATTCTTTTCATCATATATAAGTGTCTAAGCAAACGGCCTTGCCATTTCTGGTTTAACTGTTTTGCCAACCCAAGAAAGTAGCCTTGTGCCATAAAGTGCTGTCTGTTGTAGCAGTAACAAGAATAAATACAGGTATGCCATTTTACCAGACTATAACATGACTTTCCCCTACTACTTCAAAACTGAATACACTCAGTCATAATGCTCATTTAGTTAAATGACTTGTTGAATATTTAAGTCTCATTAGCCATTTCAATGGTGTGTAACCAGTCATTACCTTGGAGTGTCATCTGTACAAATAACGGTGGAAATAAGTGACTTTACATACCAGTGTTAGCATTTCCTTTTCTGTAGTTGAATGCTTTTCTCTAACTTATTGAGTTGTCGTGATGCGTATGCTACTGGCTGTTTTCATCTGACTACCTCTTGACATAAAGTTCAACCCAAGGCAAAATTGGTGGTGTCAAATGACGGGATAAACACCTTTTGGTAATCTGGAAAAGTGAGAACTAGAGCAGTGCTCAATAAATATTTCAACCTTACAAATGCTGTTTTGCAATCCAGAGACTGGACTTTCTTCAACAACTGTGTGAGGGATCTTGCAATTGCAGAGAATTTTGGAATACATTTTCTATGGAAACTAGCTAAGACTATGAGGTGACAGGTGGTTGTGCAGCTATCATTGCATGATCACCTCATTGCTTACTACGCTTTGACTGAGTTTGTGTGCTGGCTGCTAGGAGCACTGACATGTGGTTATTCCTTGCATGGCACACAGACGTTCCATAGTTTTGAGTTATATATTTTAAACTGTTCCGTTGCTGACTACTTTCTGAGATTCTTGCTCTTAGCATCTGTCAATGAATTGTTTCCTCCAGTTGATGTTAATTGTATTTTCATGTTTCCTTGTGATTCCTGTAACATGGATGGATTCTAATTACAGAAATAAAGTGCACTGAATATAGGCCCGTCGGAAAGCAATTCCTCCACAATAGGAACATGAAATTAAGCCTTGTGCACAACAAGACTTGTGACAGTGGTGACCCAGTGTGATTTATGGTCAAGAATATGATTTAAAAGTCTGAAGAACATCACATTCAACAACAGAAACATGTCAGAGACAGATGTACTTGCAGTCTCAAGACTGGTAATATGGCTACCACTGCTCTGGCCTCACAGTCCTGTGCTTTGGTTTGTGCAGATTCAGGCAAGCTTTCTTTGTGTGGTGTGATAGCTGATTCCACAAAGTTTGTTTTAGTAGTTAGTCAACTGGTTCAGTGATGTGCTGCCAAAGTACAAGGTATTATAACTTCACCACCCAACACATGAGTATACCTGAAACTCAAGACAAAATTAATAAGGCAGGTATTGGCATCACAAGACGACAGAGTATGATAATTACTAACACAAGAGGACATTGGGAACAAGATACTGTGACAATACCTTCTTCACTTGAGAAATATAGTTGATGTATGCTTGTTTCTGCTCATCAGCAGTAACATTAGAGGACAGTTCCAACAGAGATTGCAGAGTTGCTCTTCATCAAATGCACCCTCCTCTGGCGACTCACAGTAAGCAAGCATATGTTGATATCACCAGCAATTTGGAGACCAGGCACACAAACATAATTTTCCATGCATGTATGTCAGCCATAAACATCAGACAGAGGTAGTAGAAACAGGTTGTCCTTCTGCATGCCCATGCATAATGGATCACAAGTTGGGGCAGAAGTTTTTGATAGATACAGTATCTGATCTCAATATTCTGCTGTGTGACAAGTCACGCAAGTACCATCTGTTCACCACAGTTTGACTGTCAGTAGCTAACAGCTCTGCTATCATGATGTACTGAATGCAGCATTTGGAGCAGGACCTGGGACTGAGGCATGCTTTGGTATGGAACTTCATAATTGCAGATGTGACAGAGTCTATCATCAGTGCAGATTCCTTGGTGCATTACTGTCTGATGCCCAACATTACCAATGTTCAGCTACTGGACACTGCCACCAAGCTGTCCACCACTGGATTTCAGTGTCACCTTGCTGAATAAGACACAAAGGTGACCCCAGCTACAGGAAATGGGTATGCCAAGCTGCTCAACCAGCTACTGCTCGCACAAGGCCATTGGGGGCTCCTCAACAGTTATGTCATGATACATTAATATGATTACAGATCCTTCGATTCCATGCAGGCCCAAACAATCAGTTCCTGACCAGTACACAATCGCTAAATCAGTGTTTGACACTATGCCATCTGATGACATCATTCACTTGTCTAAAGGTCTGTGGTCATCTGCTTTGCATTTGGTCCCAAAAAAGAATGGTACATGATAGCCATGAGGTGACTACTATGCTTTAAATGTTAGAACAATCCCAGACCATTATCCAGTGCATCTGGCACAAAACTATAACCATGCATTTTGTGGAAACAGGTTTTTAGCACGTTGGATTGTGCCAAAACATACAAGTAAATCCCATTTGCTGAGAAAGACATCCAAAAGACAGCCCTTATAATGCCTTTTGGTCTGTTCAGAAGCTTATTCGCACTTTGTGTTTTGAGAATTGCCATGTTATTTTGTGTACCTTGATGTCTTTTTCATCTTCTCAGCAATGCTGGACAAACATGAGCAGCATCTTAATGAAGTTTTTGAGCACCTTGAAACATACACCATTGTTTTGAACATCTCAAAGTGTGTGTATGGACAACTGGAGATAAAGTTTTTAGGGCACTTTATTTTGTCAGTGGGATCACACCCTCTGCCACAGAAAGTTGAAGCGATTTTGAATATTCTTCACCCAGAGGCAGCCAACAAATTGCACAGGTTCCTTGGAGTGGTCATTTCTACTGCTGCCATCTGCAGCATGTGGCAGAACTTCAAGAAGCAGCTCCAGTCAGTCTGGAAAAAAAATGGCAGGGTGCCTATGCAGTGGTCACAGACAATGATAGATGCCTTTGAGGCTGCCTAGAAGAGCACAGCTGAGGTTACACTTCTTACTCTCCTGTTTAAGATGCAGCCTTCACACTAATGGTTGACACTATCTGGATACCCATTGGCACTGTATTGTAACAGTATGATTATGAGGCCTGGCAACTCCTTGATTTTTTCCTCTCAGAAATTCTCTCCAGCTCAGCAACAATGGTGTGGGTATGTCCAGGAATTGTTATCAATCTATGCATATGTGAAATATTTCCATCCACAACTGGAGACAAGAGTATTCGAGGTCTAAATGGCATACAATGATAATGATATGCCAGAACTGTGAATGTGGTCTTTGGATGATGTTCCAGAGCTATCTGTAACTGATGGCACCCACTTTGTATGTCAATATTTGGAAAATACTAAATGTGAATTCTTTACAGACGAATGGAAAAACTAGTAGAAGCTGACCTCGGGGAAGATCAGTTTGGATTCCGTAGAAATGTTGGAACACATGAGGCAATACTGACCCTACGACTTATCTTAGAAGCTAGATTAAGGAAGGGCAAACCTACATTCCTAGCATTTGTAGACTTAGAGAAAGCTTTTGACAATGTTGACTGGAATACTCTCTTTCAAATTCTGAAGGTGACAGGGGTAAAATACAGGGAGCAAAAGGCTATTTACAATTTGTTTAGAAACTAGATGGCAGTTATAAGAATCGAGGGACATGAAAGGGAAGCAGTGGTTGGGAAGGGAGTGAGACAGGGTTGTAGTCTCTCCCCGATGTTATTCAATCTGTATATTGAGCAAGCAGTGAAGGAAACAAAATAAAAATTTGGAGTAGGTATTAAAATCCATGGAGAAGAAATAAAAACTTTGAGGTTCACCGATGACATCGTAATTCTGTCAGAGACAGCAAAGGACTTGGAAGAGCAGTTGAACGGAATGGATAGTGTCTTGAAAGGAGGGTATAAGATGAACATCAACAAAAGCAAAACAACGATAATGGAATGTAGTCGAATTAAGTCGGGTGATGCTGAAGGAATTAGATTAGGAAATGAGGCACTTAAAGTAGTAAAGGTGTTTTGCTATTTGGGGAGCAAAATAACTGATGATGGTCGAAGTAGAGAGGATATAAAATGTAGACTGGCAATGGCAAGGAAAGCGTTTCTGAAGAAGAGAAATTTGTTAACATCGAGTATTGATTTAAGTGTCAGGAAGTCGTTTCTGAAAGTATTTGTATGGAGTGTAGCCATGTATGGAAGTGAAACATGGACAATAAATAGCTTAGACAAGAAGAGAATAAAAGCTTTCGAAATTTGGTGCTACAGAAGAATGCTGAAGATTAGATGGGTAGATCACATAACTAATGAGGAGGTATTGAATAGAATTGGGGAGAAGAGGAGTTTGTGGCACAACTTGACAAGAAGAAGGGACCAGTTGGTAGGACATGTTCTGAGGCATCAAGGGATCACAAATTTAGCATTGGAGGGTAAAAATCGTAGAGGGAGACCAAGAGATGATTACACTAAGCAGATTCAGAAGGATGTAGGTTGCAGTAGGTACTGGGAGATGAAGAAGCTTGCACAGGATAGAGTAGCACAGAGAGCTGCATCAAACCAGTCTCAGGACTGAAGACCACAACAACAACAGTTGGAAAATAATGAGATTCGCCAATATTATCTAAGGTCTCTATTATATTAGGTATAGGGTAGGCATCTGTAACTGTACTCTGGTTTGATCACAACAAAACCTACATGCTTTACTGCCATTTGATGATGTTTTTGGCACAAGCACAATTAGTGTGGTCTAGGGGTTGTTACTCTCATCTGTGATCCTATCATGGTGTAGTTGATTTATAAACTCATCCATTATAGTTGTAAATAGTGAAGGACTCTGTCAGTTTTTTTTATAGACAGGTAGTTCATTCCCCATGGAAGTATGATGTTGAGTTAGTGGTGCAGCGGGTCCTGGGGAATCAAATAACTCAGCTTGTTGTTCCAACAGTCTCTCCACATCCTGCTCATCCTATCCCTCTAAATGTGACACTTTCCTCTTCAGTGCTGTTAAACTGACAGACTGTATGAGTGTCATATAGACTGACATGAAGCCTCTATTTAATTCATCTTCATCTAGTACTTTTAAGCTAGCTATTTGAGGTTTGCCAATGACATTGTAATTCTGTCAGAGACAGCAAAGGACTTGGAAGAGCAGTTGAACGGAATGGACAGTGTCTTGAAAGGAGGGTATAAGATGAACATCAACAAAAGCAAAACGAGGATAATGGAATGTAGTCGAATTAAATCAGGTGATGCTGAGGGAATTAGATTAGGAAATGAGACACTTAAAGTAGTAAAGGAGTTTTGCTATTTGGGGAGCAAAATAACTGATGATGGTCGAAGTAGAGAGGCTATAAAATGTAGACTGGCAATGGCAAGGAAAGCGTTCCTGAATAAGGGAAATTTGTTAACATCGAATACAGATTTAAGTGTCAGGAAGTCGTTTCTGAAAGTTTTTGTATGGAGTGTAGCCATGTATGGAAGTGAAACATGGATGATAAATAGTTTAGACAAGAAGAGAATAGAAGCTTTCAAAATGTGGTGCTACAGAAGAATGTTGAAGATTAGATGGGTAGATCACATAACTAATGAGGAGGTATTGAATAGAATTGGGGAGAAGAGGGGTTTGTGGCACAACTTGACCAGAAGAAGGGATCAGTTGTTAGGACATGTTCTGAGGCATCAAGGGATCACCAATTTGGTACTGGAGGGCAGTGTGGAGGGCGAAAATTGTAGAGGGAGACTCAGCAGATTCAGAAGGGTGTAGGCTGCAGTAGGTACTGGAAGATGAAGAAGCTTGCACAGGATAGAGTAGCATGGAGAGCTGCATCAAACCAGTCTCAGGACTGAAGACCACAACAACAACATTAGAGTATCATCCAATAGCTTTACTTCTTGGGAACCGAAGTTATTTCTGCTGACATGCACAACTCAGGTTCTGTCAACATCCTGTATGTAGGACTAACTATGTGCTTTATTTAACTCTTCATTATGGGACAAGGGCTCAACCATACACAAAGTGTTAATCAGCAGTGCAGCTACTATGTTTACTCAAAGTAATTTTCTTCTAGTATGATATCCCATGAGTTGATTTTAAGGGACCTTGTATTCAGGTTAGGTGGCCACCCACAGGCTAGGGGTAATCCTTGTGAGAGTGTTGGTTTTCCAGCCATAAAACTGAGATGCTATTTGCTGTTTAAGTCAACTTTGGCATGATGTGCAACCAGGAAATCTAAACCAAGTATAACTTCATAACAGCTTGAAAACTACAAGGAGAACTCCTACACTAACTCAAAAGTTGTTCCCCCTTCCCCCCTCTCAGAATCCAACTATTGTCAAATAAAACAAATTAACATCACCCCCACCTCTGCCTCTGTCTCTTAACATTCAGTATGGCACACTCTCTTTTAATTCACCAACTATATGCTTACTTGTCACAGATATTTGCACCATATACCTAACACTAATTTGTGCGATTTTCCTTTCATATAGCTGGTCAGAAAAACGGCTGCCACATATTTCACAGAGAGATATCCCATGCTAATCCTTACTTGCAAAGTGGGAACAACACCTCCTGCCCTTGTATAACAGAGGTTCACAAGGTCCTGTCTGTGACCACTGTCCATGTTTCTGTGAACCTTTATGTGTACAATTCCATTTAGAGTGCCCAAACTGTTTACATGCTTGGCACTGTTATTACCTACAATTACACTTAATATAACCTGGACACCCACATTTAAAACACATTACTTTCTTTTTCTATGGTTTGGTGGAATCATCAATTTTGGCTAATGCCGCAACAGTGTCTGCTGCTTCATTCAAAGTCTTTATTCATTTACTCATTAGCCAATCAAAAACTTTCACACTGCATAAGGCACCATCCACAATTACGTATATGTAAGTTATGTGATCTGAAATACAGGTTGTATTGCACAGTATGTAATTGTACAATTTTGTAATTACACTAGGTTAAATTTAGTTTCACTATCTATATAAAGTTTTCCTATACACACTCTAAAGACTAATAATAATGGTAGTTGTTTGTTTATCATTAAACTGAAAGATAGTAAATACAGCAACAATTTTTGTTAGTATTACTAGATCACTTACATCACGGTTTACAAATTCATCAACAGTGTAGAAAGCTGCTTCTTTTAACCAGGATTCTATAATATTTCTGAATTTATTATTATTTGACTGCCTCATCCCACTTGGTAATTTGTTAAAGGAGACCTTCCTGTGTGCAGAGAAGTTTCTTAAATTTTGTAAATCTTGTCCAGGGAATTTTCAAAGAGCTCCTGTTCCTAGAGCTGTAAGAGTGAACATTTGATCTTTTATCATGCTATCCCAGTTCTTTTTGGTGTGCATAGGAGTATGAAATATATACATACTTGGAACAGTCATTATTTTGTTAACAATGAAATACATTTTGCATGGAGTCCATACATGCATCTAATAGGTTTTTCTGCCAAAGAAAGATTCTTCTGGCTCCAGCAGAGTTACTCCACATCATTATTCCATAGTTTATGTGTGTGTGGGAAAAGGCATAGTAGGCAAGGAGTAGCTGTTTTGCATTAACACAGGCTTGTGTGGTCTAGTTCAATTTTGCATTGAAGTGGGGGCCCAGTAATTTGACAGTCTTTGCCATGGCGGTCATTATGTTTTAGGAAGAAAACTATATTCTCAGTTTTGCTCTTGTTTAATTTTAATTCATTTGCTTTAAACTAGCAAGATGCCTTGTCCATTGTAAGTTTATTCATTTCATCCATAGTATTTCTGTCATCATGGGAAGTAATAAATATGGTACCATCTGCATACATTATAGGTTTGAAAGGCAGCAGGCTAGGCAGATAATTAACATAAACAATGAACAAAAATGGTCCAAGCAATGATCCCTGAGGCTTTAGTCTTACGATGTTCCAAAAGCCTGATGTATTAATTAAATCTCTTAAGACCATTTGCTTCCTGCTGGACAAGTGTGATTTTAGTAATGCCAATCTCTTATCAATTATCCTACACTGCTTAACTTTATTCACAGGAATATTATGTGATATTGTGTGAAAGGCCTTAGTTGGATCAACCAATGCAGTTCATGATTATTGCTTATGTTCAGATCCCTATAAGACAGATAAAACAATATCCTGCACTGCTTCAACCATAGCTTGACCTTCACAAAATCCTTGTTGGACCAGACTTAAGAGGCAACTGTTCTCAAAATATTCACTTAGTTGCCTTTTCATAATCACTTCAATGATTTCAGGATTTAAGAATTCCATGTATACAACACTTGACATTTCTAGGGGTAAAATCTACAAAAATGAATAAGTGCTCTCTGTTCAGCTCCCTGTAATATGGCCTTATTTTCATTGTCATTCTCAGTAAGTTCATATGTATTAATATTAATTTTCCAAATGCGGTCAACAAAACTCTCTACTGATTCTCCGTGTTTCTGAAATATCTCCATAAACTGATAACTGCCCAATCCTTTCTGTATTTGTCATCATATATATTTCTGCTGGTCCTTCTCTTAAGTTGTCAAATGACTGTACATCTCTTAATCCCTTATCACACATTAAATAAGCCATATCATTACCTACTAGTTTCAGTCTAGCTACACTTAAATTGCTTATCTTTCCAATTTACCAACCTGGCAGCTGTATCCAAATTATCACAGAATACAAACATAGCTTCCCTGGATTTACTCAAAGGTGGGATTACAAATGAAGTGGTGTTAGTTTCAAGGACAGTACACAGGGATGTGACTATTTGTTCTCTTAGTTTTCTATTTCTGCCTGTAACTGAGTTACTTGATCCAGCAGATATTGAATCACATCCTGAGATAGAATCTGTTTAGACATTTTGCTCACTTACTACCATCAGAAATGCATGGTTTACCATAAATAATAAGGAAGAAGAAAGGATAGGAAAAACAACCACACGGGACCATGAAAACTTTAAAGCTGGCATTTACTCAAATTCTGTTTAGAAAGCCCATGTTGCAGAACCATGGAACTGACTACTGGCTTTGACTGGTTGTCCATCTTCATCTTCAGTAGTTCTTCAGACACCAAATATAATAGGGTGGCTAGGATGGCCTGATGTAGGCAGTATTTCTCTATCAGAGATGGTTGTGGGTGGTGCAGAAGAAGGCAGCTCATCAATACAAGAAATCCTTTCTTACTGTTTATTTACATTTGTTCACTCTTTGATGGTGCTGGCATTGATCCTTGGTGACCAAGGAAAATAAACTGACATGACATGTCCCTGAGTGTTGTCCTCCCATCCTGGCCCCAACAGCAATAGTGCAGACCAAGTAACACCACTGCTGTTGCTGTATCAAGGGATGTCTCACATTACTGGCCCATCTTGCCAGATGCAGAGATGGCTGGATCCCAGCACTGAAGTGTCTTGAACAGGGGCTAATGACCTGGGCATAATAGTTGCCACACAGTAACGGGTCAGTGACTGGGCACTGGTGATGAGACAGGACTGTTATAGCAAGAACAAACATGATTTATGGAACATAGTTCTTTATAGAGTCAACATAAGATACAATGAACTACAGGCTACACATAGCATAAAACACATTGAAAGGAAAACAGTAATTCAGGTTACAGACAAAACCGAGCACTCATTTGCGATTGCTTAAATGATACTGTTTCTTTGGTGGCTCACCATTGATATGTATTCCCTGAAATCATGTGCATTCTGAGTGAAAGTATATCACTCCTCCATTCTAGGGGTGAGAAAACGACTTACATGCATAAAAGCAGTAGACACAGGAAAAATGCATGATACAAAAAAAATGCACTGGTACCGAAAAAAGCATTGGTAGCACGAAAAAAAGAAAAGCACTGATCTCACAAGGCTTTGAGGTAACTAGTCATGGAAAACACTGATGACGGTGCTGATGTCTATTTCATTGTCCAACAATGGCAGCTGCTGCAGCATGTGGTGGGCAGGCACTGGCGAGTAGGGGCAGAAGTGATGACAGGCCGGTTTGGCATAACATCCATCTGTAGCCAACATGAGATGCTGACCTGGCTGAAGAGTAGCTAGACATGGAGCAGATGGAAGTTTAATTTATTCAAAGCAAATTTTCAGTCACAAACTGGAGACCAGAAAAGGGCACATTTTTATGCAAAACTGCATGCAGGGGCTGAGCAACAGTGGATGCATCTGGTAAAAACTGATGATAGTACACACCTCTACCTATACATGCCTGCAGTTCCTTAATGGGGGGTCAGCCACAGCAAAGCCACAATTGTGTCAACATGGTGACACTATGGCTCGACCCCCCTGTGGGAAACCTGAAAACCTAGATACTCAATTGATGGCTGGAAAAATTGAGATTTACTAAGGCTGCACTTGACACCTGCAAACTACAAAACAGAAATCAATTATTGGAGATTGCTAAGATGGTCATTGGTGGAAGAACCTGAAACAGTGATATTATTGAGGTAACTGATACAGCCAGGCGCAGAGGCTGTCAGTTTTTCTAAAATATGCTGGAAAATTGCTGGTGTGCTAGTGATACCAAAAGGCAAGTGTTGACATTGGTAGAGGCTGAAACGTATTGACAATGAGAAGGCACCTAGTGGCCTCACCCAAGGGCAGCTGGAGGTGTGCTCCCTACAAATCAATCTCGAAAAAGTAGTGTCTGCGTAACAACTTTGCTAGCAACTTGCAACTTGATGGGGGAGGGGGAGGGGGGGGGGAGGCAAAGGGCATGTCTCTATCACGGACTGTACATTAATTGTGACACCAAAGTCACTACAGAGGTGAAGCATACCTATCAGGTTCTTAATGATGACCAGTGGTGTAGCCCATTCATTGGAAGAAATAGACCGAATGACATTGAGTGATGTCAGACAGTCTAATTAGGCCTTGATAGAGTCATGCAACATGAGAGGCACCTTCTGCACCCAAAATAAATGAAGGCCCTTTTTCATAGTAATGTGGATCTGAAAACCAGTAGCATAACCAAGCCCAGGGCAAAACAGTGATGAAAACTCAGAGCAGAGGCACTCCAGTTGCTGATACAGAACTTGCTCTGACACTAAATTTACCTCATTGTCAATGGAGAAATTGATAGCATTAAACACATCTAACCTGAAATGGTCTGATGTAATAGAATGATCCTCAACAAGGGAGGAGTGAGGGCAAACAACAGATTTGTAAGATACAGAAGGGGAGAACTGACCTAGGATCAGAATCTCCTGTTTACTGCAGCCAAACTTCTGTGAAACCTGTGTGAGGGGAGAGGAGCCCAAGTCCATGAGCATTTATGCATTTATTAAAGTCACTGCAGCTACTGTGTCCACTTGCATTTTAGTGGTATATTGAACACACACAAGTTAATAAACAATTTGTTTGGGGAAACAGTCATTGTAGAGATACAGTTTACATCCATTGGTACTACTGTGTCCACCACACTTGAAAAGAGTTACACAATGAAGCAATGTGGCCTTTCTTTTGACACTTGTTGCAAACAGCCCTATGCCTAGGGCACACAGCATGCTTATGTGGAATGAAGCAGTACGAGCAAAGGTGTATGCTGCTGTGATGCGGCCTGTTACTGCTGTGGCTGAACCAGCACTGCCCCTTGTGACATTGAATTGAAGGTTGTACTGCAACAATGGCTTCTGCATCATCCTGAACACTTGCAGCATGCCTAGCAGGGTTGATGAGAAACTTCTGATAACTCCTCCCATGCAGCTATCTGATCCCCTATGTCTTGTGCTATTCTGACCACATCCTTAAGTATCTTGAAGCAAACTGCTCAGTAATGCTAGATTGCTCCATTTCACAAACTTCAATGTAAATAGATTTGTAGTATTCCTTTGGGGGTTTTGGAAGTGTGCTGTGAGCTGCCTTAACTGTTTTCATACTTCTTTGGTATACTTCGATTCCAAGGAAGTGAAGGATCATCAACTTGTGAAGGTTTTCCTTTAAACACAATTCCCAAAAGCATTCAAAACTATCACGCCTTCCATTCAATATACAAATCAAGCCCTTATATATTTTTTCCAGTTCAGCAACACTTAGATAAGGGCACTGAATTTTTCCATTGACATCCTCTACCTGGTAAAGACGTAAAAAGAAATGTCTTGAATTGTAACATTGACTCAAGGTAGCCTGCACATTTGTAACCTGCCTCTGTTTTGTCCTCTGCAGAAAATGTTTCAAAAAACTCTAGAAGTTCTTCAAAGTTTTTAAATATTCTCAAGATACTAGAAGCTCACACAGTCAATTGAGTTGGGCAAAGGGGTCGTAGACCAGCTTGGTTGCTGGTGCTCTCACAGCATATGCTTCTGAAAAGTCCCATCCTTTTGTTGGATTCCCTTATGGTGTTTATTAAGTTCTTGGCTAAAGCCATAATATCCCTCATAGATTTAAGATGGTGGAGATTGTCTACAACTGCCAAGTCTAAACTGTGAGAAGTGTAGTGCACATAGCATGCTTCTGGTTGTATATCCAAAATTAACTTCTTTATTCCTGTGAACTTACTTCTCATATTCGAGGCACCATCATAGCACTGTGCTCTTAAGTTATCCATTGACAAATCAAGATGAGCAAAAACGTCTTTTAAAATACTAAACAGAGTTTGTGATTCAGTGTTGGGGTCTTTTATAAGCCAATAAAGTCTTCATTGATGATTAAGGAATCATCGACAGTGCGAATACAAAATGACACTTGTTCGTGAACCAAAGAATCACTTGTTTCATCAGCCATAATAGAAAAATGTTCAGTCTTTTGATTGAAACTCATACCTTTCTCAACACTGACTTTTCTAGTAGATCAATGATCTTGTTTTGAATATTGTGGGACATCCACTTATACCCCGAATCTTTAAACTCAGGTATGTCATTCTTTCGGAATTCCAACAGTTGAAAAAAATTTGAGTAATAATAATAATAATAATTTTATTGTCGTTCAGCTGATTACAGCAATAGACAAAGTCAAGAGCATATATTTCTACATAAACTACTATATCGATATAAATTGGTTTACATAAAATAGGTACACGTTAGAATACAGTATTTTCATCTTCAAAGAATTCATCAATGGTGTAAAACGGATTGTTCACTAGTAGCTTGTATAATTAAGCTTTAAAGATATTTACAGGCAGTTCTTTAAAGTCAGCACTTAGTCTATTAAACATCCTTAGTCCAAGAACTAGGTAAGAGTTATGCGATTTTGATAATCTATGATATGGTACGTCTACAGATGTTCTGTTTCTAGTATTATGGCTATGAATATCACTTCTCAACACAAAATTAGACACATTGTTTCTAATGTACATTAAAACATTGTAGATGAATAAGTTTACTACTGTAAGACACTGAAATTTAATAAACAGAGGTTTACAATGTTCTGTTTTATCATTACGTCTTCGTGCCCTATAATTGCCAGTCCTTGTTGGCATAGAAATTGCATGGTAGTAAAAACTGTCTCAAGAGTTAAACAGCCTTTCTTCATATCACTTTCTAACTGTTCATTAAATTTGGAGGCCACACTTTGGTTAGTGTTAGATTTTAGTTTCAGAACACCTTCTTTATGCGTAAACATATTTTCATGAAGATAGAATTTTTTCAAAGCCTTTTTCCAGTTAGAAAACCCTACGGAAGTAAATGCATCTTCTTTGTTTTGAAGAAAATTGTAATAGATTTTTAGCATCTGTCTCTTTGCAGGTTTTGCAAAAAACTTTTTCGGTAGATGCTTCATATTATAGCCATGTATATTTGATCAACCAAGACTTCTGAAATGATCTTCCCTTACCAAATTGTCCAGGTTTCAGTTGTGAACAGTTCTTGCCTGAAGACAACGAAGCAATTGATGACACAATAAATGTTGGAGGTTGACTTACAGTATCACCAACTACCAAGTGTGCCTTTTTGGTAACAAATTTATCCATTGCAAACTTAATTCACAATACACTAAGAGAGTAAACATAACGAATAAAATATAGTCATATAAAATAGTCCACTAGACACTAAAGTCGGAACACTAAACATGTCTGCAGCATGCGCTGAACGAAACTTTCCACACTGAATGAATGCGACAGCTGGGTGGGCTTTATAAAGCCATGGCATTGTAATGTCTCGAAGCATTGAGGCGATGTGAGGTGGAGGGTTTCAGGTACTTCTGCTCCAGTCCTTTTGATGTCACCACAGCAGCAGTGCTGGCCTGCTGGCGCCAGACTTTAACTGGAGGTTCACGCACCAGGAAAAACTCTAAGTGTGCCCACAGCACCATAACACTATCATGATTCACACCACTCATTTTGAGTTAACCTGCTTACCACCATAATAATTATTTGTTTTAACTCATTACTGTATGTATTTTAAAAGGTAACTATCATCAAACAAGGAAAATAAAAAATTCCAACATAATTTTGTGATTTTATCAAGCATAATATAACTAATAATTTTATTAAATTATTGCAGGGGGGGGCTCCTTCCCCCACAAATGAATTTTTGAGGGGGCTCGGGCCCCCTCAGGCCCCACGGAGTCGGCACCTGTGGATGCACGTATGATGAAAGCCAGGAAAGAAAGAAAGCCCTACACAGGTTTGCATCTCCCACGAAAGAAACCTGGAAATGTTGGCATAGCCATGTCTAGTAGGAGTCCCAATCTTCAGCTGATTCTTCATATGCCACAGAGGGCAATGGTTGCACTGTCTGAAAAGTAACCTGCTGCAAACATGCAGATGCTACTTGATAGAGAGTGGTGGTGAGAGCCTACCATTGTTCTACATCTACATCCATACTCTGCAAGCCACCTGACTGTGTGTGGCGGAGGGTACCTTGAGTACCTCTATCGGTTCTCCCTTCTAATCCAGTCTCATATAGTTCGTGGAAAAAACGATTGTCGGTATGCCTCTGTGTGAGCTCTAATCTCTCTGATTGTATCCTCATGGTCTCTTCACGAGATATACGTAGGAGGGAGCAATATACTGCTTGACTCCTCGGTGAAAGTATGTTCTCAAAACTTCAACAAAAGCACGTACCGAGCTACTGAGCATCTCTCCTGCAAAGTCTTCCACCAGAGTTTATCTATCATCTCCGTAACGCTTTTGTGATTACTAAATGATCCTGTAATGAAGCGCATTGCTCTCCATTGGATATTCTCTATCTCTTCAATCAACCCTATCTGGTACGGATCCCACACTGGTGAGCAGTATTCAAGCAGTGGGTGAACAAGTGTACTGTAACCTACTTCCTTTGTTTTCAGATTGCATTTCCTTAAGATTCTTCCAATGAATCTCAGTCTGGCATCTGCTTTACCGACGATTAACTTTATATGATCATTCCATTTTAAATCACTCCTAATGCGTACTCCCAGATAATTTATGGAATTAACTAATGCTTCCAATTGCTGACCTGCTATATTGTAGCTAAATGATAAGGGATCTATCTTTCTATGTATTCACAGCACATTACACTTGTCTACATTTAGATTCAATTGCCATTCCCTGCACCATGCGTCAATTCGCTGCAGATCCTCCTGCATTTCAGTACAACTTTCCATTGTTACAACCTCTCAATATACCACAGCATCATCCGCAAAAAGCCTCAGTGAACTTCCGATGTTATCCACAAGGTCATTTATGTATACTGTGAATAGCAATGGTCCTACAACACTCCCCTGCGGCACACCTGAAATCACTCTTACTTCAGAAGACTTCTCTTCATTGAGAATGACATGCTGCATTCTGTTATCTAGGAACTCTTCAATCCAATCACATTACTGGTCTGATAGTCCATATGCTCTTACTTTGTTCATTAAATGACTGTGGGGAACTGTTCTGCTAAACCTTGCTACTGGGCAATGAAATGTTGGAGTATTTCTTCTATTGAGTCATTTGTCTGCTGACTTAGCCCTGACAATAACACACAGAGAAAATGTAACCCTCACTTGTCACCAAGTTTGTTACAGCAAGAACAAACACAATTTATGGAACATAATACTTTGTAGATCCAACTAAGACACAGTGAAGTACAGGCTGCTCATAGTACTGAACGCGTTGAATAGACTACAGTAATACAGGTTACAGAGTAGGCTGAGCATTCATTTACGAGTGCTCAAATAATACTGTTTCTTTGGCTGCTTACGAGAGTGCACCAGGAGGTTGACCCAGGTGGCCTCTATAAGCAGGCCTGTGAACTGTATGCATCCATGATCTCTCAAATTGTGCACATCCTGAGTGAAAGTACATCAAGGACTGCGGCTGTGTTCTTCTTATTACATAATAAAATGCAAGATGAGAAACATATTCATTAATTATACGATGAGATTTTACTGTATCTCACACAGCATGGCTTCAAAGTTAAAACAATTAAGAGAGTGTCCTGATAATTATTAATTATCAGTTTCTATGAGATAATTAGTAACTGAATAAGTGTTTGGCTGGGAACTGATGCAACTATGCTGTTTAATGCTTTGAGTGGGTCATTATTGTGGGGTACTACTTGTATGCCCCAACAAAGTCATACCAGTGCAATGAAAATTTCTTTTAACAATGATTAATTAAAAAGTTATTTAGCTCATATAATGTAAAGATATTTTATCATTCTTTAATTAAATTGTGATTAATGTGAGATTTTGCTCATACATGTTTACCTCAGTAACATAATGACAGTTATTCTTTACATGTGTACAAAGAAAACTGTGTGCCCGCTCATGTTATGAAAATGAGCACACCCACTCCAGGGTTTTTAAGATATTCAAAACATTGTCATTAAATGTAATACAGTATGAATTTTGGAAAGCAAAACTTAGACAATCATTGTAATTGGAAAACTCTTTCACAAGGTAAAACTTCAGTCACTTTTAATTGTAAATATGTACAGATCACCAGTGGGAAATTTTGGACTGTTTATGATAAATCTGGATTTCTTAACGTGCTATTTGTCAGATGGATGCAAGTAGTTAACCATCTGTGGTGACTGTGCAGATTTTCTAAAGGATTCTGACGGAAAAAATGATCTGGAAATCTTATTTGGATCCTACAATTCGATCTCAGTAATTAACTTTCCAACATGGACAGATAAAGGCAGTAGGACCTTAATTGATAATATTTTCTTTGGTGAAGCTCAAAGCAAGAAACTGAGTGTTTACCCAGTAACAAATGCTTCCTCTGACCATGATGCACACTTAGTTAGGGTAAATTACATAGTGCCTTGCAGTATGGGTACTCCTCAGTGAAAATTAGTTGGAATAATTAAGGACTCCAGGACAAATGTTTTTAAGAATAGTTCACAAGAGATGACCTGGGATGAAACTTATAGTCAACCAAATTCTAATATAAAATTTAATCTATTCCATGATAAATTCATATCATTAACTGAAAATAACTTTCTGCATAACTAATAAGCCAGTACATTGAACAGCCATGTAAAAAATTATGGGCCATTAGAGGAATTAAAGTACATTGTGAAAGCAAAGGGGAATTGTATCTGTTGGGATGAACAAGTAGACATCCAGTAGCAGTTGCAAATAAAAAATGCTCAGAATTACTAATTATGATCTTTGGAACATTAACTGCTCTGACTATCCTTCATGTTTAATTGAGTCTTTGTACTTCATGCAGTGTTCATGTGTATCAGTCTTTATGATAAAATATATGTGTGTATAGAAAACTTGGGAACTGTTTATTATGTTTATTATGAACCATATCCAGAATCCCATATTTGTGACCCCGGACAAAAAGTTCTACAACTTCTGTGACTTCCGCACTGGTACTATAGAATCAACAGGTTTCACATATGATGCCATGGCTACATCACCGAACATTCTTTACAAAGATTTGGAGGCCCAACACTTACAACCAGGCCAACACAACCCTACCTCGTCAGCTATTTCGCAGCTAACGGACAATGATCTACGATCTTCGATAAGGATAACCTCTACTTTAGCAACTCCATAATGACTGAGTGTTATGCAGTTACCTCAGACAATGGACTCAGGTTTTGTTTTGCCAGATTACGCACAACAACAAGTGAAAAGGGAAGTGAACGATCTACTAAATAGTGTGACAATCGATTGCTCGTATGAAGTTCAAAGGGACTGAAATTCACACACGTGCTTTGATCTTCTATGCACCAGGACGTCAGTTACAGTAGTGCTGTGTGCAATGCTGCCATTTGTGCAAAACACACATGCAGTCAACTATTACCAAGCTACGCCAGCCTCGCCTCCCTCAAAAATCAGTAAGAGACATTTTTATGCATCCAGTTTGCCAGAACAAACCACCAGATCAGTGGCTCAGTTTTGCGGCCACACGGGAACGAATGCACTCAACATAGCCTCTTCACCCAGCAATGTTGTACTATGATAGTGTGACCACCAACAGGTTTCACCAGTGTTTTATGGCCCTACCACAAAGGGTGTGTGGCCAGTGTGCGCAAAAACTCTCATTGTTGGCACTTTAAGCCCCAGGCCACCACCCCCCTAACTCCCACTCCCTCACTCACGGGGGGCCTTGATTCTGACCATACAACCGCTCACTCCTTCTGCATTACCGTCTGCATCTGCAGCACTGGCTTTCTGCGTCATTTCCGAGTTGGACAATGTCAGCGCTATAACTGCATTTTCCGGTTCAGTTTACGAGCCCTCATTACGTGCCGCTTGCCTGTTCACTTCCACGGTTCCAACCGTGCCTGCCGCATCGTGTTTCCGTGTGTCTTCAGAGACATTGCAACCAGCTGTTGTTCCGAACGTATGTGTTAGTAACATTTCCGCTCTGGTGATGCTGGATCCCAGCATGAACTCTTGTGTAGTGGGACCGTAGGCCTTCCAAGGCATGCCGAAGCCACCTTCGTCTCCACCTCCACACCGCCTACCCAAGCCACCTCCCCCATAAGAGGACAATCCAGTTTCACGGTTCGCACTGGTGGAGCACCTCTTCGAGCTGCATTAAGTGACTGATGACAACTCCAAGTTCCTATGTTTGGTCACACACCTTCACGACCACGCGGATTTAATTTTTGATCTCCTACTTTCGCCTCCACTGCCACCAAAGTACGAGTTCGCCAAGAAAACGATATTGGACCGACTTGCCTGCTTGCCACAGGAATTGATAATCAAGATTCTGTATGAGGAGCACCTGGGGGACCACACTCCATCACAACTTTGGCGCCGCCTTAGGTTACTCGTGAATGAACACATGATGCCGGATGTCACCCTATGGGCGGTGTGGTCTGCCAAGTTACCTACTGACCTACAGGTACACCTACTGCCGCTCTCTTTTGAGTCTATCAGTTCTCGCCTACACATTGCAGATCAGCTGTATGCGCTCCTGTGCCAGAAACACCGAGCTCATCCACCATCACTGTGTGACACTACTCCTCCCGTTTACTGGCTGTCTGCAAGCAGGGGCAGGGCCCGTTCCACTTCCACGCCTTCTACGCCACCAGGCAGTACTCATTCGCCCTCTTCTCTTTCTGAGCACTGAAGAATCGTCCACACTCCATACGTCCCGGTTTATGTCCCAGAACAGATCAACAAGGACATGCCTCCCCTGCCATCATAGTCACTGCCACCACCACATCCGGCTCATTCGTAGTGTTGGTACCACAAGAATTTTGGGGCTGAGGGCAAGAAGTGCAGGTTACCTTGCCAACACCCAAACGCTGACCACAGTAACCAAGTGATGCAGAGTCCTGTGGGGAACTTCACAGGCATCCCCTAATATTGGAATCCATCCACTCGTCCCGTCGTTCGAGCGGTCGTTTATACATGACAGACATTTCATCACAGTTTGTCTACCTAATTGACACTGGCGCTGACGTGTCTATCATACCTCGATCGTTGGCTCCTACTGACTTTTCACTGACAAAGTCTATCCGACGAGCTGTCAATGCATCAACATTACAAACTGTCGGTTCTGTGAAAGTGATGATGGACCTATCCCCTTCTCCGCATTTCTCGTGGACCTTCTACATCGTTGACATCGAGGAACTAATTTTTGGTATGGATTTTTTGTCCCATTACAAGCTCTCCCCAAATGTAGTCCAGTGTTCAGTGTTATACCACCTGTCTACCACTCAGATACCATGCTCCGGCACCCATTCTCCTCATTCCGTTTCCGCCGCAACATGGGATTTAGTTCGTGAGTGTTCCACCCTCATGGCCTAGAATGTGACCTGCGTCATTAACCTACTTTCAGAATACGACTCAGTGGTGCACCTCTGCTGGGAGGGTGATGAGCTGAAACAACGCACTGATCACACTTACAATGAGCTTGCTGCAGCCCGCACCTCGCTGTTGAAACTGCAGTCTGCAGTTCCTTCACCGGATTGAACTTCATAGCCAAGCATCAGTCCAAGCACTCATCAGGTTAGTTCAAAAACATTCATTGCGTGTGACGATTTGCGTTCAGTGACCTCCCACCGCCCAAGCACCCACTATATGCAGTGCTTTGTGTTTCAAATAGTGTCTGTAATAACAGTAGCTTGCACAGGACGACCACATCCACTACGCAGGCAGCCGCCCCGCTTGTCGATAAACATTCCCCCTCTCCCACACGTCAGCCAAGCAACTCGGTGTCCATCGCTTTCCCTTGCACTACGTCAGCGCCTCTCTCGCCTGCGCCGGTTGCCCAAGGCAAAGTTAACAACAGACAGTCGCTGTGCGCCCCACTCCGCTCCGTGCTCCATGTGCAGCTGACCTCTACAAACAAGCGCACGCCGCGCTCGTGTAATAGGCATGTGACTTTCGACCTGCCTTTTCCCACTTGTGCTAATGGCTACGCCTCATCGCGCCCCACTCGCCCCAAAACTCCATGTCAGAATGTTACTCAGCCTCATGTACTGTTCTCAGTCTCTTCTGTCACTGACGGAACGACACCCAAGATAATTACCACTGCCATCCCTCCTATTAGACACAAGGTTAGACACTTCAACCCCATTAAGTTGTATGCGGCCAGGCAGCAAATTAACGAAATTCTGGAGGCAGGCATCCTACAGCCATCGGACAGCAGTTTGTCTTCACCAATTCAACTCATGACCAAGCACAATGGTTCTTTTCGAATGTGTGGTGATTACAGACGTTTAAAAGCTCGCACTGTCATGGAAAATTACCCCGTGCCCAACATAAACGATTTCACTCATATGTTATGGGTGCCACAATCTTCAGTGTGATTGATTGCAAACATGCTTATCACCAGATTCCCATAGCGCTGGAAGACATTCCAAAGACTGCAGTCATCACGCCGCTCGGTTTGTTCCAGTACAACTTCATGCCATTTGGTCTAAAGAATGCGGCACAAACGTGCCAACGTTTCATTGACTCAATCTTACGATGATTCGAGTTCTGCTTTGCATACCTGGATGACATACTCATTTTCAGCAAATCAACTGAAGGCCACGAAGATAATTTATCCCAGGTCCTCCAGACTTTGGCATGCAACGATGTCGAGGTCAACAAAGAAAAATTCAAATTGCGTCAGTCTTCTGTGACATTTCTGGGTTACACTGTCTCTGCAGATGGAATACAGCCCCCAAATCCTGCGTGCAGGCTATCACGTCATTGCCACCCCCAGCTATGCACAAAGAACTCAGACGTTTCCTAGGTACTATAAATTACTACTGCCGTCATCTATATTCTGCCACTGCCGTGCAGGCCCCGCTGATGGACTCGCTCTCCGGCGAACAAACTTCGGGCGTTAAACGAGTCCGTTGGACTGAACCAGTGCTAGAGGCTTTCAGGGCTCTTAAAACAGCTTTAGCTCACGCAGTCATACTTGCCTACCCTGATTTGTTTATCACTACAGACGCCAATGACGTCGCTGTCAGGGCAGTATTACAAGAGAGCAAAGGCGACACAGTTTCACCACTTCGTTTCTTCTCCAAGAAACTGTCTACAGCACAGAAGAAATATTCAACTTTTGATAGAGAGCTCCTGGTGATGTACGAGGCCATCAAACATTTCTTCACTGACATCGAAGGCCATTCTTTCTTTGTTCTTACTGATCACAAATTGCTGGTGGACGTCTTCTGCAACCGGCCAGAGGATCCCCCCCCCCCCCCCCCGACACTTCTGTCACTTCGACCTGGTCTCTCAGTTTACTACAGATGTATGCTAAATCAAAGGCATGGAGAACATCCCTGCTGATATCCTCTCGTGGATCAATGCCATTTCAAGTATCGTCGATTTATCCGACCTTGCCGCTCTACAGACTTCGGACAAGGACACTCAGGGTCTGCTCACAGACCTGCAGTCTTCACTCGTTCCCGGGCATTTCGGACGAAGTGTGGTGTGACTCTTCTATGGGCATTCTGCACCCTTTGCTCCCGCCCACACTGTGCCGACAGGTTTTTGACGCCTTGCATAATCTCGCCCACCCCGGCGTCCGAGCCACCATTCGCCTCGTCACCGAGCGTTTTGTGTGGAAAGATGTGAAACGGGACTGTCAACCATGGGCACGCAGCTGCTTTCCTGTGAACGAAACAAAATAGGACGTCACACCTATCCACCACTCGGCAAGTTTTACATCCCTAATGGACGTTTCTGTCATGTACATATCGACATTATCGGTCCCCTGCCTCCGTCGGAGGGCCACAAGTATATCCTGTCCACAATAGACCATCCCCTTACCCATAATCACAGCAGAAACTGTGGCCAAAGGATTCGTTTCTTCTTGGATCACTAGGTTCGGCTGCCCATCCACCATCGCAACTGACCAGGGTCGACAGTTCGAATCTGCACTTTTTACAATTCTCTGTAATCTTTGCAGTATTAAAAAGATCCATACAACATCCTACCACCTGCAAAGCAACGGGTTGGTGGAACGATGGCACCACACCCTTAAAACTGCACTCAGGTGCCATGACTGTGTCTGGTCCAAGGCATTTCCTTGGGTGTTGCTGGACCAACGTTCTACATTTAAACCAGATTTACATGGGACGATTTCCGAATTCGTTTTCTAGGAAAACCCGGTTTTACCTGGGGAATTAATTCTCCCCCAAGATCCCGGGGATTCCCCCTCCTTCCCAGACTTTATCGGAAGGATGCATTCACACTTTAGAAACATCCGACTACACCCACCTGTCAGCCATTCCCCACCTGACACTTACGTGCCAACCGCAATCAGCACTTGCTCACACGTCATGCTCAGGGATGACTCTGTCAGACCACCCTTGCCTCAGCCCCTTTGAAGTACTCCGGAGGGGCGAGACGACGTTTGACATTATGATAAAAGATTGCCCGCAAACCGTTCCTCTACACAGGCTCAAGCCTTCCTTCGTAGACTCTGACACAGCTCTGCCATCCCAGTTGGACTGCCCGAGCACATGTTCTTTTGACAAACCCACTAACGAGCCCTTTCAACCTATGGTTGGGTTTTCTCCGTCCAATAAGTCACCACCACTGTTCGCGGGTCCCTCAGGCATGTCATCATCATCCCCATTCACAGGTTTTGAAGACAATTCAGGTACTAGAGACGTGGATGCCCCGTCCTTCATTTTGCGCTGCAACATACCACCTGACCGCGTTGATGACATATCGATTATGGTGTTAGATGACTGTATGCTTGTACTGCTCACCGACAGCACAAACCTGACCCTCATCAAGGAACTCAATGTCAATGCACAGCTTGTGCCTCCCACAAGAGTGCGACCCATCATGTGTTCGGGCTTTCATTTCTTCGGTCAGCTCAGTATGCATTCGGGAAGGCATTCTCACACACTGGCGCCTCTCCCATGCTGCTACTCCCGAGCTAGTCAACACATCAGTCCCCCTCCCCTCTGGGTTGCGAATTCGAGTTGGACTGGCGGCTCCCCGCCACTCCTTCGCACTCTGACCCGTTGGAGATGGAGCTTCCGGTCATGTGCCTGCCACCTCGCACCACTCACACCGATGCTGACACCCACACGACCCTCCCCCCCCCCCCCGCCCCCATCCCCCTCAGGGCTCATAGGCTGTACTCCGTACTGTGGTGGGGGGACTCTGTGGCGCATTAACTGCTCTGACGAGCCGCTATGTTTAATTCAGTCTGCCTTTGTACTTCATGCAGTGTTCATGTGTATCAGTCTTTATGGTAAAATATATGTGTATATAGAAAACTTGGGAACTGTTTTTGCATATATTATGATCCATATCCAGAATCGCATAGGGTATTAAAAAGTGAAGTAATATGTATGTAGCATCAGAAACCTGTAAATCTGACAACAGTTATAAACTTTTAACATGTGCACTGTTTTTTATGTCACGAGCAGGCATGCAGCATACTTCGTACATATGTAAAAAAATAAGTATCTTTATGTTACCAAGATAACTATGTAAGAGCAAAATCCCAATTTCACTTAGTTTAATTTCACTGCAAAAAACTATACTTAAATGAAATGAGCTAAATCACTGTTTAACTAAACAATAATAAAATCAACTTTCATTACATCACTCTGTTGCTGCTTACGTGTGTCACTCCACAGTAATGACCCATTCGAAGCATTAAACTGTGCAGTTGGATCATATTCCACCCAAGGACTTACTAGATGGCTAATTACCTCATATGCAACTGCCTCATTGTGGGATTGTGCTTCTAGATCAGAAACTTCGTTATTTTCATACATGGATCATAGATTTGTTCTTACATGCCTTGCTGCTCATTTGATATTATGGCTGCTCAGCTGGATATATAACAACGCAACTTATCACTGCATTAGCTGAAGCAATAATGAAGGAACAGCTACAGGTTCGAAATTGTAGAAGCAAAAATGGAATGTTGTAAGACATTGTTATTTGTGCTGGCTTATGTTATACATAGGCACGCCTGCTGGAGGGTTAAGGCTACATGGAATGTAGTGAAACAAGACTCAGGACAACCAGCCACAGCAAAGGATAATGTCGCTGTTGAGCTGAATGGAAGGGCTATAAGTAATAAGTCACAGGTAGCAAATGTATTTAATAATACTTTCTTAAATATAGTTCAAAGTATAGGAACAACAAGCCAAGAGAAAAATCACAGCAGTATGGATGTATCACCATCATCTCCTTTTGAAATCCACAAAATTTTATATTCCCTCAAAAATAAAAGGTCATCTGGTTTTGATGGTGTTTCCGATAGAGTACTAAAGATTTGTTCACATTTCTTACTTGAAATATGTAACGCACCACAAATTCAAGGCATTTTCGCAGAGAGACTGAAATATGTTGTTGTTAAACCACTCTTAAAGAAAGGTGATAACAGAGATGTCAGTAATTAACAACCCACTCCCTGCCTACATCATTTTCCAGAATTTTTGAGAAGGTGATGTCTTCTATAATGGTATCTCACCTTAGCAACAATAATATCGTCAGCAAATCATTATTTAGGTTTCAGAAGATTTGCCCTACTGGGAATACCATTTACATTTTTATTCAACAGATTTTACAAGCATTATATAATAAAATAGCACTATTTGATATTTTCTGCGACCTATATTATGCATTTGACTACATGAATCACAGTATTCCCCTAAATAAATTGATGGTATGTGGGACTGTTGGTAAAGCCAACCAATGTATAATGTCATATCTGATTAAAATAATGAAGAAGGTTGTGCTGAGTAATTCAGCCATTATAGTCTGGGAGTGTAATGCTGACAGGGGAGAAATCAAGTATGGGGTTCCCCAAGGCTCATTCTTAGGTCCACTATTGTTCTTTTTATCTGAAAACGATCTTCTGTCTAAGATACAACAAGCAGAAATTGTCCTTTTTACACTAGTATTGTTATTAATCCAAGCACACATACAGAAATAAAAGAAATGGTGAACAGAGTTCTTAAAAGTATCATTGACTGTTTTTCTACAAATGATCTCACCCTCAATTTTAAAAGACACGATGTATTCAGTTCCACACATCAAGGAATACTACAGCAATGATAAGTGTAACAGGTGGTGGGGAAGTAATAAATAGGGTGGAAACTTCAAAAATTTTAGATGTCCACATTGATGAGAATTTAAACTGAAAAAAGCACATTTTGGAAATCCTAAAACAACTTAGTGCAGCCACATTTGCACTTAGAATCGTTGAAAATATTGGGGAAAGACAAATCAATAAGTTGACATACTTTATGTATTTTAATTCCATAATGACATATGGAATAATTCTGGGGTAGCTCATGTCCAAAAAAGAAAGCCTTCATTGCATAAATATGTGTTCTATGAATAATATGAGGGGCTTACCCACGATCATTCTATAGACATCTGTTCAAGGAAACTTCCTGGCAGATTAAAACTGTGTGCCAGACTGACACTCGAACTCGGAACCTTTGTGTTTTGCAGGCAAGTGCTCTACCACTTGCCCGTGAAAGGCAAAGGTCCCAAGTTCGGGTCTCGGTCCGGCACAAAGTTTTAATCTGCCAGGAAGTTTCATATCAGCGCACACTCCGCTGCAGAGTGAAAATCTCATTTTCTATCTATTTAAGGAGTTGGGCGTTCTGCCTACTGCTTCACAGTATACTTTTCCTTATGAAGTTTGTTGTAAATAATCCACTACTATGCAAAAGGAACAATGACTTGTCTTTAGCACAAAAAGGGGTGCACAATGCAGCAACAAAAATTTTTGATCACTTACCCAGTGATATAAAATATCTGACAGAAAAGTAAAACTTGAAAACAACTGAAAAAGGTCCTCCTTAACAACACCTGCAATTCTGCAGAAGAATTTCTATTATTGTCATGTTTAAAATGCTGGGTAGGGATTATATCTCATATCTGCACTTTAGACACTTACAAATGCTCAGTGTGCAACCATATTCAGATATTAATTTGTGATAAAATGTGAAATGAATTGTTCAACAGCATTATGATTAATTGTGCAAACTGATACATGAAAAATGGAAGTAGTTAACAAACTAACTACCAGCAACTCAATAATATAATATTAGTATAGATACCATATCAGATTTTGTATATATGGACAGCCACAATTCTCAAAATCAACACACACAGTAGAGGGTATAATAAACTACACAAATTAAATGGAATACTGGTAAGAAACTATGGCAAACAAATGATAAAAGTGATACAACTACAACTTCACAATGTCATTCCAGGCTGGCTGTCCTGTATAGAAGTTATTATATGGCTTCGGGAAAAAGATAAACACTCTCGAAAGCAATAATTAGCAGCTTTCAAACAACATTTTTATGATCGGTTCGCTAAGTGGCATAACTTTGAGATAAGTACAGAGCAAGTACCACACTCAAAACATATAAAAACAACGACATGTAGGGAACCTACACATCTTCAGATTTTCTTGCCTTGGAGAAGGTGAAAATATTCAAGTAAATTAATATTTCCAGAAGATGGAATGTAAGTACCGAAACCTACCTAGGTTACTAAACGAACAATAAATATTTTATAATTCGCACAGGATAGGCTTAAAAATCTTAATTATCATGGAAAAATTGTTGGTGACTGTTTATTACTTAGCAAATTTCCTTTACTTCGCCCCTATGGTCGTAAATTTTTATGTCATTAGACTACCGTTTCGGTCTATAATGACGATCTTCAGATCTGTTTTACAAAAAACATGTCCTAATACTACACTGGAGTCACAGAAGCATATTAGGACATGTTTTTATAAAACAGATCTGAAGATGTCTGATGAGATAAAAATTTGTGACCATAGATGCGAAGTGAAGGAAATTCATTCAACTTTCGGGTCACTGTTCAATTCGCGACCACGTCGCAGCTTATATGACTTAAGAAATTTACAGGTTGTCACTTTTCTAGTGATTCTTAAATTCCCTAATGTGTCAATGAACAAGCAATCAATCGAAGAAAAGCGTAGTGTTTGCATTGCGTAGTAGTACGTTTCACTTGTTTATTTATTTATTCATCGACGGAAAACCTCACAATCGTACAGTATTTGTCACGTAATAGAAGAATTAATGAAAGTCATCCAAGACTAAAACGTCCAACTGCATTGTATCGTTTGCTGATAAATCGGTTTTTAGATCTATATGATTGACTGTTTGTGTTAAGAAAAAATCATGCCGTTCGATTGCACTCGGAAAGCTACTAATACCCACCTTCTTGAAGTCCATTGTAAATGTGAACGTATAAGCGTGATTTTGTCACGACCGAATTTAGTTGGTAGACTTGAAGTGAGCAAAGGTACGTCTTGTCAGCACTTCGATCTACAGCATCTTTGTTTTGAAGGGGGTAGGGTGATGGCGGCTGCAAGGATTGTGTGGGAACAAGTGAAATAACTGACGTCTGACGCATGGTGTTTGTGTGGGTGGAACTTGGGAGTTGGTGTTTACCTCGGACATTACCTTCGTGACATTCACTGATTAAGTGTTCGAGGCGGAGGCTCTGTAACCATGCTGACTGCTCGCGCACGTCAATTCCTATCCAAAATATTCATCTGTGGTGTTCAGTTCACTTGTGATTGAGTGCAATAACGAATGATATAAGGTGACTGTGTTTTTTGCAGTCTTCCAAACGACACAGTGAATCTATAGCATCTTGCACGGACTCTAGAAGTGGCGGTCTTTAGCCTGGGGGAAACTGATTTTGACTCACTGATAATTAA
This sequence comes from Schistocerca serialis cubense, assembly GCF_023864345.2. Taxonomy (NCBI): domain Eukaryota; kingdom Metazoa; phylum Arthropoda; class Insecta; order Orthoptera; family Acrididae; genus Schistocerca; species Schistocerca serialis. The sequence goes on along the minus strand of NC_064639.1, from coordinate 473,250,123 downwards.
ACTGGTAAAATGTCAGACGACGAGGATAAGCCACCAGCACCTCCTGTTAGACTGACAAGCAATAGGTGAGTTATTTATGTAGAGCAATGTCAGTAAATATGTAGATGAGATCATTAATACAGCAATTGACAAGTACATGATGATTTCTTACGGTATTTTTAGGGGCGATTCCACTCCGAATTTACCGGTAGATATGCGACCCCTTCCGAAAGAACCAGACTCTGAAGACAGGAAGAAAAAAATGTTGAAAGGAAAGATCAAGCAAAAAGCTAAGGAAAACGAGAAACCTAATATCTCATACCCAACGAACTTTGAACATACAGTGCATGTGGGATTTGATGCAGTTACAGGCGAGTTTACGGTAAGTTTAGCATAAACTTTCGATTTGGAATGTTTATTCTGTAATTTCGTGATATCTGTAGTGCTTTCGATGTTGACAGTTGCCATACAATTGCACTTTAGGTGCTGGCAAGTATTGCTTAGTTAGATGAAGAGACTGTCAGTGAGCTGGTATATTGCTAGTAAGTTAATTTTTGTGTGTTTGTTTACTTCGACAATTGAAGTGAATTATTGTTTGTCGATGGAACGAGTATGTTTGAGTCCAGTATATTTTACTGAAGGCTTTACTCTCACTGTTTCAAAGACATATCTGCCACTGGTGGCAATCTGCCTGCTTATACACAGTTTCAGTTATTATTGTTGCCCTTTTCTATGTAATATGATATGATTAAAGCAAATGGAATCGTCACTGTAGTAGATAACGGGAGGGGGTCCACTTTTTAGTTACTTTGACATATGCAATCCATTTTTCTTGTATGGAGGCTGACAAAAAAAGTTAACATTTCACTAAAGTCATTTTGTGACAAATGGCACCGTGTATAGAAGAATAGCTTTTGTTTAGAGTATAGCAGTTGTCAGGAAGTACATCATCTGTATATAATCACCATACCAGTAAAAACATTGGCAGTAAATACTGTCTTTCTAAACACATTAGTTACTTTCATTCTAGTTCTCATCTTTCCACTATGGTACTATCTGCAGAAAATACTGATTTTTGGCATACTTGGTACGACATGGCCTGTAGTTTGGCCATAACATTCTGTTGCAGAATTTGCCATCAGACGTTTGAACACACTTATTGCTGTCAGTTTTCATTGTTGTCTTTCTTATTCTGATTGTGTCATAAGATTGAATTCTGATGAGAACTAATATGTTTGATAAACGCAGAGAGGAGAGAATCTTGACTGTAAATGGTGATTGTAACTTATATAATGTATTAAGCAGGTTCCATTGCAATGCAAGAAGACAACTTACGTGCAGTAAGGAGGACAAAAAAAAAATTCACAAGTCTACTGTTTACACACAAATAGAAAAGTTTAATCAGAAATATGATTAACTCTAACTGAGGCCTAATTGTAGATTTCTGGACCTGCACTCGAGAGGTGGTGTTCTATCCTGTCCAGTCATTGTGACTTTGGGTTTCCATGGTATTCCTAAGTTGGTAAAGCCATTTATGACTTTCTGCCCTGAGCTCACCTAATCCTATCCTACTTTGCATACTGTTGTGCGGGAAAAATAACTAAATAGATTCACACTGTGTGTTGTGTAATATTTGTGTGCCACTGATATATATGCCTACATTGCATAATAAATCTGGACGTACTAGATTCATGAATGTGTTAATATAGGGGACATTCAAATGAAAACCAGACAGGTGAAGGAAAAAAAAAGTAAAGTGTTCATTATTTCAAAAGTAATTATGATATCCGTTAATACATTTAGCCTACTGTGAAACAAGACAGCCAAGGTTTTGCAATTGCCTAGGGAACCGTGATTGTACTCGGGCATATTCCTCTTCATCTGAATCCAGTTGATACACACAAATGTCTTCCTTCAGGGCTCCAAAAATATGGATATTGCATGGGGATAGACTGGGATTATATGGAGGATGTGTAAGGGTTTCCCAGTGAATCTTCTGCAATATGATCCAAACAACCTTGGCAATAAATTGCATAAAATGTATTAACAGTTATAGCAGTTACTTTTGAAATATTAAACAGTGTACTTACTTTTTCCGAGCTGTCTCATTTTTCATTTAACTGCCCCTTGTACATAAAAATGGGAAGGAGCAGTGTGTGTGTGTGTGGGGGGGGGGGGGGGGGATTTAAGACTAAAAGTTGGAAGGTAGATTACCTGATGATTTAGGTTATCTGCCATTTATTAGTGTGAATTGAATAGTGCAGTTAAATTTCTGTTAGTGACAGTCTACCTTCCTTTAGTGTAGATATTGGTTTATAGCTGCCAAGCTCTGTTTAGTAAGTTTTCTTGTTTTGTCTCATGTGACAGTATCAGCAACAGTGTGACATGTCAGGAGTCTGAGTTGCTTTAAGATGCTCATTTCTTCTGAGATAATTTTTGTTCCTACAGCTGTATCAAAAAATTAAGGCCCTGACTGACTGTGACTTTCACTATCAGTAAGAACGTAAGTGGAGTTTCTGAGCATATAGCTCTGTATTTTTCTCCTCCTTTGAATACCATCTGCTTTTTTATGATAGAGGTATAACTAGATACTTATCCATAATTAAGAACTTTTTTATTCTGACATAATGAAAGATGAGCTATGAGATCAAAACTGAAAACTCAGGGGGATCTTTCTGGGAAGTGGATAGTGTGCGGCTGCCAAATACAATACTGAACGTAATTCATGAAAACCAGTTCCACAGTTTAGTTTCTGTAGAGCAACATCATCTCCGAGCCTATTGAAATATTGGCAGTAAGTAGGTAATTTGTACAATATCAAGGCTCTCTCGATTAATACAACTTCATTTAGTCATTTTATGTGTCACTGCATGCTGTTCTTGAAACTCTTAGGAGGGTAGAAAGAATGAAAAAGAGAATTTTGCTCTGAAGAGCAGTTAGGCCTAGCTTTTTTTATCATTATAACATGGATTAGCTAGAGCTGCTACAAATTACAGTAAAATAATATGTGGAGTATTTATGCTATTTCATTACTTGTCTGCTTAATTGAGAATGTATCGAAATTTAAAAGAAGCATCTGTTGGTATTTTCTTACACTGTTAATAGAGACAGGTGGTGAATATGATATTTGTGTCACTTATGTAATATTGTGTGTAGCATATACAGTGAATGACATGTTTAGATGTTTCAGAGGCATTTTCAGTTTTTATTGGCGTTTCCTTGTGAAACAGTATTGTGAACACTTTTGAGTCTTCTAGAATGTTGAGTGGGTGTAGAGCTGAGTTCCCTGTTCCTTTCTAATCTCGCAAGACAGCTTGTGTGGTGAAATCAGTTTATTTTTATCATTTACCTGTGTTGGTTTGACAGATGGTAATATGCAGATCATTAGCAGATAGAACCCTACATTATCTGTAAACTGGTAAATAACAAATACGTTTTTAAAGGCAGACTACAGTAAAGGAAAGTGCAGGACACGTCACTGATTCCTTATCAAGTTTGTAGATTTGTTTCTGGGAAAAGGGCTTTCAGTTGAATGTTTTATTTTATACATCAGCTGTTTTTTCCTCTTTCTATTCTCAGTTAATGGGTAAACATTATTCAACTAATATTTTTTCACTTAGAAGAAATGTTTTGCTTAGCAACAAATATATTACTGGTATAAGACTTTTCAATGTTATAGAATTTTTTCTGTACAGGACATAATGTTTTTGTTGTGTGTCAGAGTTTTCCTGGCTTACTTCTCATAAGATTTCTTTAATATTGCATTTTAAATGAAACAACAAGTTTACTGTTACCAGTCACCGTTTTATTTTTACTTTTTTTCCATGACGCATTGCATTTTAACTTGAGACAACCTGGAAAGATTTATCATCAGTTAAATTTGTCATGAAGGCCTGAATTATCATATAAAATGAGTGATGTGTTTCCAAAATTGGTGGCAGACAGAATTTTATAATGTGTGCTTTCATAATTAGTCTAACCAAAGTGGTAAATTGATGGAATGTTTTACTGTTTCATCTAAGTACATTTAATAAGCAACAGTAGTTGGAAGGTCCCTTCTTAAATTGGATTAGATTAAGTATTTGATTTCTTCTGCAGAAATTCTCAACTACTGCTTGAATTACTAATTTATTTGTGAAGCATTAAAACATTAACAGTAGTGTTCTTGGAATTTTGAGTTCTCTCCTGCGAGACCAACAGTAGTAACCTTCCCTTGTGTCCGGAAATGTATCTGTGAAGGTGTTTCACACTTCTGTTGCTGTCATACAACATCTCATTTGTAGTTAACTTGTTGGGAAAATTGTGCTTAAGCTTGACATGGAATATGAAACAAACATGTCGCCCTTGTTTAAGGCTGCATTGGGATTTTTTAAAAATTAATTTGCAGAAACTGGAGAGAAACAAAACATAACTGTACCCTAGTTTTAGCAAATATCTTCTCTTTTTTTTCCTAACATGTAATTGACAACGTTCTTTGAAACTCAATTGTTGTTTTAGTGAGGATAGAGCAATTCTGGAGCATGTAGTATTATTCTAATAAATTTTTAAAACTAGTAGGAACTTTTTTTTAATTACTTAAAATTCCCAGTTTTCCTAAGGAAAATGAAAGATAATAGTTACTTGAACCAGAATTCTGACTCTGCCATCCTTGCACTAACACCCCATCATGGGTTTTGTGGTTGACAGTATTGCTTCATTTGAAAGAAACTGCAGCATTCATCCAGTGAGCATAGATAAAAAGTAATTTTAGCTTAGATAACACTTCCTGAAGTGTTGAATACAAAAGTATTCAGTAGGTTCCATTTTCTATAGGCTTCCAGCCACCTGTAAACTGATTAAGTAGTTTTGGCTTGCAGGATCCAGTGGGAACTGATAAATTAATCAAATAAAAAGTAAAGTTGTTCTTGAAGAGCAAGTTTTCCTTTACACATGCAAATAATTACACCCAAAGGAACTTTTCAGAGTGATGGGCAGAGTTTGAGTGTCATAAAAAATTTCAGATTTTGTGTAATTTTAAGAGAGTGAAAGCAGTAACTTAAATACTTTCTAACTGAATAAGGAAAAAATTCCCATGTAGCAGACATCTCACCAACAAGAAAGTCACGTTCCCTCTCTCCATGGTATATGATACAAATGTATGGAATTTAATGACTTGCCTGGAAGCCCGGTTCACAAGAATTTTATCCCTCTCCCTCTTTGCTGGCAAAATACTGGTAATGGGACTTTTTCTTCTCATCAGGACATGAACCAGGTACCTCTAATTCATAGGTCAGAGCTGAAGAGGTTGCTTATTGATACTCTGTGCTTTTGGTGTACGACAGTTTAGTAAATGTAAATAAGGTGGTAATGAGGGAATTGAGAGAAAAACAGTATAAAAAAAAAGAATTATGAAATAAAGATACCAAAATATTTGAAACCCAAATGCAGAAGGAACATTCAGAACTTTTGCTGGAAAATGGAAAAGACAGGAAACAAGAAAGGCAGGTGTTGAAGAGAAATAAAAGTTGTTTTAAAGTCTGTGTTTGATAGGAAAATGAAATGAGAAAGGATTCAGAAGTGTTTATCCTGATAGGTAACTCTTGTATCAATGACATGTTTTGACATTGGGTGGGAGTGTAGTTTATGTTACTGGCAGGATCCATAGGCACTAGTGTACAGTGAGGTGAGAGGTAAGAGCTGTGGCAGATGAAAAGTAGAGGGTTCCAAAACCGATGCTATGGGAGTTGGATGGAAGAGATTGGTTACTGTGAGATATCTTTGGTATTGTTTTTCTCATTTCGTGACATTACTTCAGGATATTATTTATTGATTAGGAACTTGCTTGAATGGTTCTGTATGGAAGAACACTTTAGATAATTCTTTTAATCCAGTACAATTCCCTGATACAGAACATAAATACGCTCCCATATAGCCTGCCCAGCTGTGGATGGCGAATCTGCGATGATGGGAACTTCCTCACCCAGTAAGGTTTTCCGAGGCATGAGGGCCTTTACAGGAAGGTATTTCCCATGCCATATCCTCATAGACCTTTAACTCTCCTACCACCTCCAAGAATCATCTATCATCCTATCACCTACAAAGGAGTCCTCCGCCCCCCCCCCCCCTACCCCACCACCCTGGACTGGAACAGTTGAACCATATCTTATCTATTGTCATGCTCAGAAATGAGGGTCATCCCACCCAAGATCTTCCCACCTCTCATGAAGTAGTATTCTGATGCCCACCCAATCTATGCAACATACCACTCCTACTCCCAACTCCACGCCACCGAGTTCATCTCTGTGGGAGACCCTGGTGCAAGACATTCCCAATCAAAAAGTGGTTCAAATGGCTCTGAGCACTATGGGACTTAACATCTGAGGTCATCAGTCCCCTAGACACATAGAACTACTTAAACCTAACTAACCTAAGGACATGGCACACATCCATGCCCGAGGCAGGATTCGAACCTGCGACCGCAGCAATCGAGCGGTTCCCGACTGAAGCACCTAGAACCACTTGGCCACCGCGGCCGGCCATTCCCAATCCACCCACCCAATACATCCTACTCATTTTCTGTTACAGGCATATCCTACCCTATCAGAGGTAGTTCTACCTGTGAAAGCAGTGATGGCATATATGGTAAGACCGTGATAATGTGACACTTGGCAAACTGACAGGCCCGATAATCCGGCATGGAGCAAGGGGTCATACAAAATCTCAAATGCTGGTACAGAGAAATGTTTGTGCAAAAGCTGCTATGCTCAGATTCCAGTGTCGTAGTTCCAACAAAATATTAACACCAAAGACAAGTGAAAATTGCAATTTTACACAGTGTCTGGAAAAAAACTACGGCCTAAACTGTTTGCAGAAGCCAAGATGGGGAAGCATCGTAAATAATGAGGATGAGTCGACAACTGTTCGCTCTTAAATCCTGTAAATGATAAATTATCCATCCACCAATCAGTGTAGTGTGTTTTCAACAGAAGAAATTGATGAATGGATCGACATTGACAAAAATTTAGCTATTGAAGAAGAGATAACTGACCATGTGATTCTGCAAAGTGTTTTCAACCCACGGGAGGCACTAGAAACAGAATGAGAGCCATCAGCTCACATCCTTTGGGCTGAGGCTTCGGGAGCCTTAAAAAATTTTGTGAAATTCACCGAGAGTAGCTGACAATTGAATTCTTCTGTAGTAATGAATTGGCCCATCATATGACTTTTTTCTTCAAAATAGTGCTCAATCCAAGAAACAAGTCAACATTCCTGCAATGTTCCAGAGGACTCAGAAGAAATTTCAGCTATACCATCATTGGTGATACATATCTGACATGTTCCATGCCCTAGATAATGTGAGATATCTCTGCCAGTGATTCTATTTTAACTGCACCAATTCATTAGTAACAATTTTTGTTCATTACCTTGTTCTTGATCTTTTCAAAGCAGTGGTGCTTTTTTCATTTTGTAAATGGTGTACAAAATATTATTTGTGTATATCAAACTTTTCTGAAACTTTGAGCATCAAATTGTTTGGGTATAGCAGTACAGAGCTAGATTAATTGAATTTTGTTTTTTTTTGCAGAAAAGTAATACATGGTTGTAATTTTTATACTCTGTTTTTTTATCCTGTTCTACTTAGTGAATAACTATTACTTGTTTTTCTACATTAAAACTAGGTTCTGCAAATACTGATTTTTTTAAAACCAGGTTTCTAAAAATGACCTTGATAATCTGGCATATTCGATAATCCAATATTGACAGACCACAGAACATCAGGATTATCAAGGCCCTACTGTATTGTCTCTGCTGCAATCGCAGCACATCTTTTTATGTTGATATGACAACCAACAGCTGTCAGTCGAATGAGTGTCCTCTGCCAAACTGTGGCCAAGAACAAATTTGACAACCCAGTGTCACAACATTCTCGATTTCAAGGGCTGCTACACAGTGTAGGCCATGGATCCTTCCGCTCATGGCCAGCTTTTGAACTATGCAGATGGGAATTATCTTTGCAACACATTCCTCTCTCCCATAAACCTACTGGTCTCAGTGTCCATTAACTCATTGTCTCCACATCCTCTATACAACAGATTCCTCTTCCTCTGTCCTATCACCACATCCCATTGCATGTCATGTACATCTTGCACAACACTCCACAAGCTCCAGCACACCTGTGCATCACTTGCCTAGCCCGTGCATGTCTCATCCCTCCCTCCTGCATTCATAGCCAGCAGATATGCTGCTTCTGTCTGAGCCCCTAGTAACTACCCAATACAGGGAGCTCCACAGGTGTGTGTGTGTGTGTGTGTGTGTGTGTGTGTGTGTGTGTGTGTGTGTGTGTGCACACATTGTAGTTCAATGAAGGATGTATTCTGAAAGGTAGCAAGTTTGTGTTCTTTTTTGTGTGTGCCTATTGATGACTCAGTGCTTCTATTATTCAGTGAGTGGTCTCCTTTACTGCTAAATCATTTATAATCGACGATTGGGTTGACGTCTCCATTCCTGAAGATACTGTTCATCTTATCCTTTATTTTTCACGATTTCCTGCCCTTTCGCTTTTCGTAATAAAAACACCTAAAAGTTAGCGAATATTAACTTTAGTACATTGTGTTGGTTTGACATCTCTGCACAGATACTCCCACAAGTTTTTATTTTCATAGTGACATAAGGTGGCCCCACCCCATTAATCTGTGCAGTTTCTACCCCATCTTTGTCCAGTCTAAGCTGATAATTTATTTCTAATGAGCTCTTCTTTGTCTGGATGTTAAACCATAATCTTCCTTCCGGTTTATAGTGCCTTCAATGAGTTGCTTGATTTTTTTTGGAAGAAACCCTCCAATAGATAAAAATGAATTAAGTTTACCTTCCACGTCATTCATATTTTAAAAAATTGTTACCTACTTGACATGGATAAAAATAAACAGAGGAAATCTGGTTTAGCTAAATTAATCCATGCTAGTGGGAGTCTGTGGAAAAAAGACAGAGTACTATAGACTTGAAAGAAAATTGGCATCGTAACAAGATCCCTCAAATTAATGCAAGGTGGTGTGTAAGTAAATTGACAGTTTACGGGAACTAGCTGCCAGTTATGTTGTTGTGCGGTATAAGTTCAGCAAGACATAAGAAATTGCCTGAATAATCATGTGTCAAATAGTTCCGAGTCTTGAGAATAGGTACCACCTAATGTAGCATTTTAATCGAATAAGGTCTTAATTTTCATTTTCCCTGAGCCTTATGCTGGTTCTTTGTACTTAATACTCCATTAATTGAAAGCTCTTGTGGGCTTGACACACTTCTCCAAACAATCTGTCCAATTTAATCTAATTAACCTCTTGCAAAAAGGAGATGAATTATATATATTAACCAGATTGTATGGTGTAGTATATCGAATGTCAGAAATCAGAAAAATGAGGATAAAATATATTCTGTAACCCCAAGTACAAGTTTGTTTTAATATGTACTCTCAAACAATGGAAACTCAAGACAGGAATATCAGCAATGTAGGGAAAGACAGATTACTACTTGCCGTAAATAAGACACATCGACTTGCACACAGGCACAATTGAGACACTTTTGGCCAGAGACTTCATCAGTTAAAAAAAAAAAAAAAAAAAAGAAAAGAAAATGCGCGCACACACACACACACACACACACACACACACACACACACACACACACACGACCAGCAACTCCAGCATCTCGGGCCTGAGTCCAATCTGATGCCTTCCAGGTGTGTTTCTAATTTATGAAATTTTTGGGTGTCAGGCTGGACACCTGAGAATTCTATAAGGGATTTTTTTAATTTGGCATGTTTGTTTTTGTGTAATCAGATATTGAGTAGTTTCACAGGATCTGATTTCCAAGTTGATAGTCAGTACTAAGTTGTCACTGATCACCAACTGCTAAAGTTGTGAGTGTGTAAAGTTAATTGTTGTGTGATTTCATATATGACTTAAAAAAAATCTTTTTTTACTGAAATTCTTGCTTTTTAGTATTTGTATCTCTGAAGAACTCTTTAAAAGTATTTAGTTTCCATGGATTATGATGTTCCTGTAGTTCTGTCCTTTACCTCTGTCCATTTCATTACTCAGTGAGTCACCACACAGTACATGGTGATGTCTGTAAATTATTATTTGGCAACCTCAGTATGACACATAGGGAAGGAAAGAAATGTGGGTATACTGATGATTACATGCATCTGAAAATGCTTTTATTTCTTTGTTTCATTATTCAACTCATTGCATTGTTCATATGCTGGAGAAGGTAGTGTATTTATCGACCCATTTCTGATGTCAATTTTCCCCCACCTCAGAGTAATTTATCAAGTAATATGTGTTCTATTTGCTATAGCCTTCGCCTACTGTATACCTTAAACATTACAAATTTTAAAAAAATTCACAAATTGTGCAGTTATTTTACTTGATTTTTCTTAATCCCTTTTGTTAGGGAGATAAAGATTCTACACATGTACATAATTCTTCGGTTTATGTCCCTGTCCAAATATCTATATTTATCAGTAGGTTTTCCATGGCTTCCCTAAATCACTAAAGATGAATGTCAAGATGGTCCACTTGAAAGGACCATGGCTGATGTACTTCTCTATCTTTTTCTCTTATTGCCTTGAGCTCCATCTCTCATGATCTTATCACAACAGAATTTTAAATCTGCATCCCCCCCCCCCTCGTGTCCCCATCAGCTGTTCAGCTATTTGAAATACGCCACTGTGCAGTTTTCTTTGTGGCTTGTTTCACAAAGAAGTCACATATCAGTGTTCCAAGCCTTTTGATAGGTGTAACAGAGTTAGGCAGTTTAATATTTTAGTTATAGTTCATATATCAGGTTGGAGCATAAGTTCGTGATGTTTTTGTTTTACGTGTTGTATTCTGGTTGCTATGGATTTATTTTTCGGTTGTCATTTTCTATTTGTAATGCGCTGTTGCTATTTGACTTTACGTATTCCTAACCCAATAGTAATGAATCATCTGGTCTACTATGCACATTGCTATACTGTATTTGGTATTAGTATTGATATCTCTAGGCACTTTAGGATGTTATAACATTGTACTTAAGACAGACACCAGGATGGAAAAATTGCATTGTTTATTAATTTTTTTAATGTTACACAAATGATGTTTGACAGAGTTGTTAATGTGCAGGTTGAATTCAAACTGTCCATTAGCCTCTCTTTGAAATGTGCCTGAAGTACAAATATTTCTCATTACTACTCCCTTTTTGTAGTGACATTGTGGCAGTATTAATCTTTTCAGAAAAAAATGTCCTGTGCTCCTAATATGCATTGTCTAAGGCCTTTAGAAAAATGAGCATTGTTGGTTGGGGTGTGTGTGCAAAGTTATCTGTGACCTTTTAGATGTGGTAGACAACAAGCAGTAATGTATATGTCATGTCCCCCTGAACCATTATTGATTTCTGTAGAATACATAGAAATCAATAATGGTTCAGGGGGACATGACATATACATTACTGCTTGTTGTCTACCACATCTAAAAGGTCACAGATAACTTTGCACACACACCCCAACCAACAATGCTCATTTTTCTAAAGGCCTTAGACAATGCATATTAGGAGCACAGATTTCTATAGAACACATGTCTGAGGTAGGCAATGGCAAACCACCTCCACTAGGACCTTGCCTAGCAAGGCGGCGCGGGTCTATTGCGTTGCTCCCCTATGCTCTTTAAAGAAGTATGGGACTCATCATCATCATAGAACACATAGTTTAGTTGTAAAGATAATCTTCATCTTTGAACACACATTTGAGTCCATTGGCAGATTGAGGTGTATGGCTGGCAGGAGGAGTGGTGTGTGCTGCACTGTACTGCGTAACTCTATCTAAAATGGTATAACTATATGTTGAGTAATGACTGTGATATGAAGAAGACAATTGGCTACTTTTTGGTTGTGTATAGATAATAATTTTTTTTCAGCAACATAACTGTTTGTCGTCACCTATTTTCTTTACTTTATCACGGAAGTGGTCAGATGGAAGAAATGTGTTCCTTTTTGTCGGCTCAGTTATATGGGAGTTAAAGGAATTCAGAATTGCAGTAAAGTGTTGTCTGCCAGTCGTATAGAGTAGATACTACAACATGGCAGTTAGTCACAAATGTAAACTAATGAAAACTCAGACAGTCAGAGGGTAGAGGAGAGGTGTGAAGCAACATGCCCCATCTTTTTCTCATAGGGCTGGCAGCCTACACCCTTTTTCTGTCTTTGTGCAAAAGGAGAACTGACAAGCCCTTCTGATGTAGTGTGAGTCACACTTGAACATGGTGATGTACCAAGATTAGTATCTTGACTCATTTCAGAATAAGAGAAGAAAATAACAAGCAAAGCACAGCCCAAAGCAAAGTGAAGACAGAATTAATTTGATAATGGCTATCACACAGTCGCTTGCAGAGGCTGGCACTCTCATAAACGAGATAATCCAGGCTGCTTTGTACCACTCAAAACTGCCACTTTAAAGTGTTTGCCTAATAGTGCTAATTATAGGAAATATTAAGTCACTCCTAAGAGAACTGTGGGAGAGGAAATGAATGTCTTCTACTTTATTGTAACTGCCTTCCACTAACATTATTTGCTTTGTCTATAGCTGTACCCCGCAAATGGAAGACTATCTTGTCCTCCTCCCATGTTTCATTCAAATGGTGTGTGGCAAGAGTGACTGTTGATAGATCTCTGTATTAGCTTTAATTTCTGCGGTCATTCTGTGGGATGTATATGGGATGAAGTAATATGTTGCACACTTTCTTGGAACATATGCTCTTGAAACATCAACAGAAAACCTCTCTGTGATGCACTGTGTCTGTCTTATAGTGTAACCTTCCTAACACACTCAACTTATTAAACAATACCCTGACAAAATACCATTCAGTAACGGAATGGAACATATGGTAAGTATGTTCTATTATTATTTGTTGTATGTGTTCCAACCCCTGTCTCCCCTCTAGTTTTCATCCTTTCCAGCTCGCTTTAGTATCATGGGAATTATTCCCTGATATCTTAACATGCCCTACCATCTAGTCCCTCCATCTTGTCAGTGTTTTGTGTATGTTCCTTTCTCCAGCAATTCTGTGAGGAACCTCTTCATTCCTTACCAGTCCACCTAATGTGCAAAATGTAGCACCATATCTCAAAATTTGATTCTTATACAGTTTTCCCATGATCCGTGATCCACTACCACACAATCTACAAATGTGTATTCTCAATTTTTTTCCCCTCAAAATAAGTGCTACCCTGGGTACTAGTAGACTACTTTTGAACAAGAATGCCCTCTTTAGCTTTGTTTGTCCTCACAGAATACCACCTTTACTTCTTCCATAATGTGTTGTTTTGCTTCAAAGGTGGCAGAATTCTTGAACATAAAGTACTTTGAAGTCACCAATTTTAAGAATGCTGTTTATACATTTACTCATCTGATATTATAAGCCTTAATTAATAAAGTATTGCCAGTTGGTGTTTTTTGTGAACTTTCCAGGGTATTTGATTGTTGTAGATCATGTTACACTCTCGGGAAAAACCCACGTTTTATGGAACTGATGGCTTTATACACAACTTGGTAGAATTCTACTTAACAACCCAAATGCAGAATGTTATGCTAAATAATACACTGTTGGAGGGATAGAAAATTGCCATGATTGGAGAGAAATCACAAAGGAAGTTTTGCAGAATTCAATTTTGGCATTGTAACTGCATGTCACAGTACATGTATTCGTTAATGAAATTCTTCATAAATAATCCATCACAATTTGAGAAGAATGGTGATGTCAATATCTAGAATATGATCAGTTTCTCAGAAAAGACTTAGATACGCAGCAACAAAAAAAGTTTTGATCATTTGACCAATAACATAAAATATATGACAATATCAACGCAAGTTTTAAATCTAACCTAAAATCATTTCTCCAGGACTATTCTTTGTATTCCATGTACGAATTTCTATATAAAACTCGAGACCTGTCAAAAAACTGATTTTTAAGTGTAATTGCATGAGCAAGACTGAAAACTATATTCATAATGTTAACACTAATCATGTATACAAATCCTGTAAACTGACTCATTCTGCATGAAAAGAATTGTTCAAATGGTCTATCGAACATGTAACTAACTAGTAAATTTATCACTAATCTCATTTCTGTTTCTCCTCATTACTTCAGTCTTTCATGGGTACACTCTATATTCATATTGTATATTCATTAGACATGTTAATTCCCTTCAACATGGCCTGTACTTCTTCACTTCCACTGAGGGTTATAGTGTCACCAGCAAATCTCATGTTGTCCTCGTAAATATTGTGTATTACCTATCTTTCCTTAAAGATTACTCACATATTTCTCAGAATGTTAAAAACTTTGCACCATTTTACACTACCGACTGCTTTTTCCATTTCCATTTCCATTTCCAATTGCATCCCTTGTCAAGCTCAGTTATCTGCTTTTACCTTCACAAAAGCCACAATGATGATCAGGAGCAAAAATTCTTAGGATTTTTAGTTAGAGGGATTGGCAGTATTTTACCTTTTAGTTCATCGAATGCTTCTTGCATTTTTATCCTTAGTCATTTTTGCTTCATTCAGCTTTTATTTGTCAACTAGACTTTGACTTTATTTAAATATATGACTCTCTCTTTCATAGTACCTTTTGGCAGATCAAAACTGTGTATCAGTATGGGTCGGAAACCCTGATCGGCATGTTTCACAGTCAGTACTTTTCACGGAATGACCTATCCAAGTGTGGCTTATGATGAGATCTCATGGCTTTACTACTACTTTCCAAACTTGGCAGAAGTTCTCCAGCATTCTTGTGCAACCAGCACACCTGGAATAAAGCATATTGCAGAGAAATTGGAGGCTTCAGACACGGGAATTGTTCCCAAAATGAATCTCAGCTACAGAGTATGTACAGTTTTGAAACTTATTGGCAAATTAAAATGAATCCAGTATCACAGTCTCCATCTGCCTGTAAGTTTCGTTTGCAGAGAGATAGTTTCATTCTTGAAGCTTTGGAATTGTCGAGTAAACTTGATGACAAGGTATTTATGTACTTGAAAGGGAGATGTAGTCCATTTGTGGAACCTATGGAGCACCCCAGTTTACTTGGCATCAGCTAGATGCATGTTTGTTTCCTATTACATGATAGTTTACACTATCTTGCTGCCTCCTGCCATCTAAATAGGCATGATTCCAACAGTATGACTTTTCCCTAATTCCATAAGAGTTCAATTTGTTCTGCACTATGTTATGATATGCAGAGCTAAAAGCATTTGTTAAGTTGCAAAATATATGCTATAGTAATAATTTTAAATGGCAAAATCTTTTATTATTTCACACAGGAAGAAGTAAATTGCCATTTCATTGAATGGAAACATCTTCCAGTCGAGGTGATTCCATTGAAAAGTGTACATTTTGTTTCCTTTCATATCCGTGTCAAACCAGAGCTTGCACTCTTCCTCTTAGGGGTTTCCTAACCAATGAAATTTTACATGCTGATCTTCCTGTCCTGTTTAAAAGTTATAGTATCTGAAGTAAGTAGCGGCTCTACTGTAGCATGCTTTCTCAATTTCTGTTCTTTGTCTGCATTTCTTTTCTTGTCTACAGGTCATGCAATTGATCTATCTTGGTAAAAATTGACCATAAATTGTGTTTCCCATAATTAACTACTTGCATTTAAAACTAGGTGCACAATATTTAAAATTCAACTTTGTATACAGCCATAACTATTGCAATCCTTGCACTTCAGCAATTCATCAATTTCTTTGCTGTTTGTCTCTGAAAGACCAGAGTCCTGTGGTTCTCTTGTAAACCTATTTTATGAGAAGTAATAAGAGACACTATATGAGATACAATGTGGGATAGTGTACCCAGAGTTGATAAGGTTACCATCATACCTCATTCCCTTATCTTTTGTAATAACTTTTTTGAGCACCTTAAAGTATTGAATTTAATGACATGCTGCTAACTCATGATTGTGCTATAACCTTGTAACACAATTATTCCTTTCTTCTACATGTACCTTAGTGGAAATGAACCCTCATAAAATATTATAAACATTGCTGGGAATGTATTATAGTTATCGCTTTTGCTACACGCACTGTGCACATGTGCTGTTAATGGTTTTTCAGGGATTTTGCAACTGATTTTGATGCAGTGGGATAGTTGGCTATAAATGTGTGTTCTTCATATCAGTCTTAATACTGTCCTGTGCTCAGATCAGTGACTTGTGATCTGCTAATCCGTTAGTAACTCTTTTGCATTGAAAGAATCTACTAGTGAGATATCAGTGTAAATATCTATCACTGTTGTGTTTTTGTTGGTTCTTGTGTGGAACTTCAGTGGTAAGCAAATTGAAAGAGCAAGGGAGATATTCTACTTTTCTTTTTCCAAGAGAAAGTGCCAGAAAGTCTTGCAGAAGACTCGAAATACTACTGTGTTGTTATTTTGAATAAGAATTGCAATTAATGTTTTTTCAAGCTTGCTGAGAAATTTCCTGAAGTTAGAATAACATGTTCTTTTAAACTTAATCTTGCTAAGAACCCCATGAATAAGTGCTTTCAAAGTTTGTTGGAGCTTCCATGCACCTGCATTTTTTTAGGTTCTTTATCTCTCCAATATGACAGCTGAAGAAATCTAACTTTTGTATGCAGTAGAAAACTATTTGACCACATTCTTATCTAAGCAGATTTCCTGAGAACTACCAATCCCTCTCCTCTTTCCTCTCTCTTCTCAGTCTGTGACCATTGCCCGTCATTCTGTAACTTTACTGCTCTCTAGTAATTTGTTTGTGCAACACTGTTCAGTATCAAGAGAAGGCATTATTGAGGTCCCAGTTAAGCTCATGCCTCTGAAGCCATTATAATTTTTTCTCTTAATCAGCACCGAGCGAGGTGGCGCAGTGGTTAGCACACTGGACTCGCATTCTGGAGGATGACGGTTCAATCCCGCATCCGGTCATCCTGATTTAGGTTTCCCGTGATTTCCCTAGATCACTTCAGGCAAATGCCGGGATGGTTCCTTTGAAAGGGCACGGCTGATTTCCTTCCCCATCCTTCCCTAATTTGAGTTTGTGCTCCGTCTCTAATGACCTCGTTGTCGACGGGACGTTCAACACTAACTTCCTCCTCCTCCTCTCTTCGTCGTGTCAAACCAGAGCTTGCACTCTTCCTCTTAGGGGTTTCCTAACCAATGAAATTTTACATGCTGATCTTCCTGTCCTGTTTAAAAGTTATAGTATCTGAAGTAAGTAGCGGCTCTACTGTAGCATGCTTTCTCAATTTCTTTTACGTATGATGAACCTGAGAAAAAGGTGGCATATGGTGGCAGCTCTGCTATATATAACAAAGCTTTATGTTGCACAAAACACCTCTGGAGCTCTGAAGTCACTTAGAAATATAGTAGCTTTCTTTGAATCCCAGGATCTTCTATTCCTGAGCTACTTCATGTAGTTTCCTGATGACCTCGTGGTTTGTGCAGTGTGTGATAATGATAAACACTTGTGTACTGCGTAAGACAGTGTACTCAGATGCATAAAAATTTCTCTTTTCCAATTCCGCCATTCTGGTTACAGACACTGCCTTTGGTATGACGTATATATCGTTGGATAATAAGTGGAATACTGTTTCACAGAATATATTTTAACTTTGTCGCTAATGTATAGTGTACTCAAAATGTCTCCAACCCACCCTCCCTCCCAAGGACATAAACGATTTTGTAGAATTCATTTTATGTTTTCTCTTTTTCCATTTATTTTGCTACTAAGTGAGGTTGCTGAGTGATAAGATATTAGATTTGTATTTGAGTGTGTGATGGTTCAAATCCCCATCTGGCTATCCAAATTTAGATGTTGTGTGATTTCCCTAAATCGCTGGAGGTGAGTTCCAGGTTGGTTCCTTTGAAAGGAAAGTGTGATTTCCTGTGCTATCCTTTTCCGGCCTGAGCTTGTCTTTAATGACCTTCTCGTCAAGGAGATGCTAATACCTAGTCTTCCTCCTTTTTTGTATTGTATTTTTATGGTTTCCTTTATTAAATTCCTTCTATGTGATTTCTCTTGTTATTCTCCTATCAAAGCAACTCATCTTTGTCTCCTAACGTTTTTATTGCCGATTTCTTCTTTTGTTGCCTTTTTTCCCCTCACTTCTACAGTGTTGGACTAGCTTCCCAAATGTACAATGGTAGATATGTGTTGAGGCAGCTGTTCCAAGGTTTTTCTGTAGAAAAGCCTTTTGACATTTATTGGTGATACAAGTAAGTAAGAGAGTTGGGGACCATTGCCTGTTGACATCCTCTTTTATAGCCCCCCCAGGGGATCCACAACTCTTTTGTGGATACGTGCGTAGCGAGCACGGGGCCCCGAGCTAATGTGGCCTTCCTTCCTTTCCGGGCTGCATACCTTCCCTTTCCGCATCCTTCCCCATCCCCTGTCTTCACCCCCCCCCCCCCCCCCCCCTCACCTCTTGCTCTTTCCTTCACTTTCTCCCCCTCTGGGAGTATGGTTTGCGCCTACGTCCGGAGACGGACGCTTGTAAATGTACCGCATTCTTCTTCTTCCTTGCTTGTATGTCTTCTTCCTTCCTTTGTCCATCTCCTTTCCTTACCTCTTCTCTTTACCCTTTTCTCCGCTGCGGCGTTTGAGACCCCCTCTTCTTTCCTTTCCCTTTCTCTTTCTTCCTCCCTGTGCGTGTCTGAAGGCCGACCCACGCACTTCCATGCGTAGCCGGTGACGGGGTAACGCGTAATTCCCCGCCCCGGGTAGACAGGTAGGACACGTACGTACCCCCTGGTAAAGGCCAGGCCCAGGGAGGGGTGATTACCCGAGCTGATACCTTCCGAAAGTGCCGATTGGTCCCTCCGTCCGTATGTCGGGAGGTGTGACCTGAGGTGTGAACAATCACCTAAGGCGGGTGTGCCCTCGGTGAGGGCCCCCACAAGGGAGGAGCGCGCCATCGGAGACGCCGGTAATCATGGGGGATTCTTCCGCAATGGTTTCCTCACCTTCCACTATGTCTGCTCACAAACGTAAGTTCACTGAGTCTCAGCCACAGACGGTTCTTCCATCGTTGCCACAGTTCCTTGTTGTTTCTCGGTCTGACGAAGGTCACGACTTTTCCACGGTCAACCCTTTCATTATTCAGAAAGGTGTCGACGCAATTGCGGGTCCTGTAAAGTCTTGTTCCAGATTACGGAATGGTACCCTGTTGTTAGAAACACACAGTGCCCTCCAGGCTCAAAAATTGCTGCGTACTTCTCTGCTCCACACCTTCCCTGTCCGGGTGGAACCGCACCGTACCTTAAATTCCTCGCGTGGAGTCGTTTATACACGCTCCCTCGATGGATTGTCTGACGAAGAAATTCAGCACTACCTGTCTGACCAGGGCGTCACCGCTGTTCATCGGGTTATGAAAAGGGTTGACTCGAACATCATTCCAACCCGCACTGTCTTCTTGACTTTTGACAAAGTTCAACTCCCATCAAAAATCAAAGCAGGCTATGAGATAATTTCCGTTCGCCCTTATGTCCCAAACCCTACGCGTTGCTATCGATGTCAGCGGTTTAATCACACCAGCCAGTCCTGTTCCAATCCGGCCAAATGTGTTACGTGTGGCAGGGATGCCCATGAGGGTGCTTGTCCACCTCCATCCCCTCGCTGCATCAACTGTATGGGTGACCACGCTGCTTCCTCTCGAGATTGCCCTGTTTTTAAGGACGAAAAGCTGATCCAGGAAATAAGAGTGAAGGAAAAGGTGTCGACCTTTGCTGCTCGAAAGTTACTCGCCAGTCGACAGCCCACCGTGCCTCAGAAAGGAAAATACAGCGCTGTCCTTGCTTCTTCTCGGCCAACAAAGGAGGCGGCCACGCAGACTTGCGACCTCACATTTAGTACCACGGTCGTCAGATCGGCCAGCGCAAAGATCGCCCGTTCAACCTCACCTCTTTCGCCTGCCCACTCTATGGCTCACCCTTCGTCGGGTTCTGCTAAATCTCGAGCCCAAAAGTCAGACGCCAAGTCTACAAAAAAAGAGCATTCTCGTGAAGAGTTTTTACGTACTGCAACTTCACAACCATCGGTTCCTCCTTCATCTAAACATACCTCCAAGAAGGCTACGAAGAAACACAGTTCCTCTCCTTCTCCGCCAAGGCGTGTCCCATCTACAGCACCACCTGGCGGAAATCGCCCTCGGCCATCTTCTGTGTCGCCGAGGCGCACTGTTGGTGGCCGGTCAACTGGCCGATCGTTGGTGGCAGGAGCTGCTCCTGACCAACCTATGGATCAGGATCTTCTGCCTTCGACTGAATGCCATTCCATGCTGTCGGTCGCAAGCTCTGAGCAGTCGTTGAGTTGACAGCACCCTTGGTGCCGTTCCTCCATTTTCTGTTCACCCTATGTCCATTATCCACTGGAATATCCGCGGCATTCGCGCCAATCGGGAGGAATTGTCGATCCTCTTACGATTCTACTCGCCGGTCATCTTCTGTCTTCAGGAAACAAAGCTGCGTCCCCATGACCGCTTTGTTCTCCCTCATTTTCAGTCCGTCCGATATGACCTCCCCTCAGTTGAAGGCACTCCAGCCCATGGAGGACTCATGATTCTGCTCCATGATACTCTCCATTATCACCCAATCCCCTTAAACACTTCCTTCCAAGCTGTCGCCGTCCGTCTGTCCCTTTCTGGATACACGTTCTCTCTTTGTACGGTATACATTCCATCGTCTACACCAATGGCACGAGCTGATCTCCTTCATCTTCTTGATCAGCTTCCACCCCCCTATTTGCTGGTTGGGGACTTCAATGCCCACCACCCGCTTTGGGGATCTCCACATCCTTGTCCACGTGGCTCACTATTGCTAGACGTCTTCCACCAAGCGGATCTAGTCTGCCTCAACACTGGGGTCCCTACATTTTTGTCTGCCTCCACGGCAAATTTATCCCATTTGGACCTTGCGGTCGGTACTGTTCCGCTAGCTCGGCGCTTCGAATGGTTCGCCCTTGATGATACACACTCGAGTGACCACTTTCCATGTGTTCTTCGACTGCAGCCTCAACTGCCATATATGCGCTCGCGACGCTGGAAGTTTGCCCAAGCCGATTGGACACTTTTTTCGTCTCTAGCGACATTCGATGACCGTCGCTTTCCCAGCGTCGACGATGAGGTCACACATTTTACCGACGTTATTCTCACAGCTGCGGAACGTTCAATACCACGCACCTCCGAATTGCCCCGGCGCCCTCCAGTTCCTTGGTGGAACGAGGCCTGCCGTGACGCAATACGTGAGCGGCGACGTGCTCTTCGCATTTTCCGTCACCATCCAACTTTGGCCAACTGTATCCGATATAAGCAGCTCCGTGCGCGATGCCGTCGCGTCATCCGCGATAGCAAGAAGGCAAGCTGGAAATTCTTTACTAGCTCATTTAACAACTTCACTCCCTCCTCGGAAGTTTGGAGTCGGCTTCGACGGTTCTCAGGCGCGCCTAGTTTCTCCCCGGTCTCTGGGCTCACTGTCGCGCATGATACCTTAGTGGACCCCGTCGCAATTTCTAACTCATTGGGTCAGCACTTTGCTGAGATTTCGAGCTCTTCAAATTACCCGCCAGCGTTTCTCCCGAAGAAACGTGCAGCAGAAGTGCGGCATCTTGCTTTCTCCTCTCAAAATCGCGAAAGCTACAATACTGTTTTCTCCATGCGCGAACTCCAACATGCACTCTCTACTTCTCGCTCCTCCGCCCCAGGACCGGATGGTATCCATGTCCAAATGTTGCTGCATTTATCAACCCATAGCCTGCGTCACCTCCTTCGCCTTTATAATCGAATTTGGACCGACAGTACCTTTCCCAGGCGATGGCGGGAAGCTATTGTCGTTCCCGTTCCGAAACCTGGAAAGGACAAACATCTCCCCTCTAGCTATCGCCCCATTTCTCTCACGAGTAGTGTCTGTAAGGTTTTGGAGCGTATGGTGAATTACCGTTTAGCTTGGTGGCTGGAGTCCCGCAGTCTTTTAACACCAGCCCAATGCGGATTCCGAAAGCATCGTTCTGCTGTTGACCATCTTGTTGCTCTCTCCACTTATATCATGAACAATTTTCTCCGGAAACGCCAAACGGTAGCAATATTTTTTGATCTGGAGAGAGCGTACGATACCTGTTGGAGGACAGGCATCCTCCGCACGCTGTTCTCTTGGGGCTTTCGAGGCCGGCTGCCCCTTTTTCTTCGCGAATTTATGGCAGAGCGCACATTTAGGGTGCGGGTGAACACTACTCTCTCCCGTACTTTCTCCCAAGAAAACGGGGTACCCCAGGGCTCCGTGCTGAGTGTTGTACTGTTTGCCATCGCCATTAATCCAATTATGGATTGTCTCCTTCCTGATGTCTCGGGCTCCCTCTTTGTGGACGATTTTGCGATCTACTACAGTTCTCAAAGGACCAGCCTTCTTGAAAGACGTCTTCAAGGATGTCTCGATCGCCTCTACTCGTGGAGCATCGAAACTGGCTTCCGTTTCTCTCCCAGTAAGACCGTTTGTGTTAATTTTTGGCGACGTAAG
This sequence comes from Schistocerca serialis cubense, assembly GCF_023864345.2. Taxonomy (NCBI): domain Eukaryota; kingdom Metazoa; phylum Arthropoda; class Insecta; order Orthoptera; family Acrididae; genus Schistocerca; species Schistocerca serialis. The sequence continues at coordinate 473,227,616 of NC_064639.1, read as the reverse complement.
GAGTTTCTTCCGCCCTCCTTACATCTAGGTCCTGTCAACCTTCCGTTTTCCGACGTCGCTAAATTCTTGGGTCTTATGTTTGACAGAAAACTGTGCTGGTCCTCCCACGTTTCCTATCTTTCGGCTCGCTGTCTGCGTTCCCTTAACACCCTCCGTGTCCTGAATGGTACCTCTTGGGGAGCGGACCGGGTGGTCCTTCTCCGCCTCTATCGCGCCTTAGTGCGCTCGAAATTGGATTATGGAAGCATAGTCTACTCCTCTGCTCGGCCGTCTATTCTTCGGCGTCTCGACTCTATCCACCACCGTGGATTACGTTTAGTGTCTGGAGCTTTTTACACCAGCCCTGTGGAAAGCCTTTATGCTGAGACTGCTGAACCTCCGCTGTCCAATCGGCGGGCAGTCCTTCTGAGTCGTTATGCTAGCCATCTGTCTTCCATGCCTGCTAATCCAGCCCATAACCTTTTTTTCGACGCCTCCTTTGATGTTGGGTATGCAGGCCGCTCCTCCTCCCTACTACCCCCGGGAGTCCGCTTCCGTCAACTGCTCCATTCTCTTTCCTTCCGCTTTCCTAAAACCTTCTTGACAACTTGGGGTACAGCACCGCCTTGGCACCGTCCCCGGATCGACTTGCTCAGAGACCTATGTCAGTTTCCCAAAGATGGTACCCCTACACTTGTTTACCATTGGGCATTTGCTGCTCTATGTGCACAAATGACGGAAGCCACATTTATTTACACCGATGGCTCGAAAACATCGTTAGGTGTAGGGAGTGCCTATATTGTTGGCGACACCCCAAATCACTTTCGGCTTCCCGACCAGTGTTCGGTTTATACTGCAGAGCTTTACGCTGTTCTCCAGGCTGTCCACTACATCCGCCGCCATCAGCGGATACAGTACATAATCTGCTCAGATTCTCTCAGCTCTCTCCTCAGTCTCCAAGCTCTTTACCCTGTGCACCCTCTGGTCCGCCGGATTCAGGACTGTCTGCGCTTGCTCCACCTGGGGGGCGTCTCAGTGGCGTTCCTCTGGCTCCCGGGACACGCTGGTATCTGTGGAAATGAGGCGGCCGATATAGCGGCCAAGGCTGCAGTCTCTCTTCCTCGGCCAGCTCTTCAGTCTCTTCCGTTTACCGATCTACGGAGCGGTTTATGTCGCCAAGTTACTCATTTATGGCATGCGCATTGGTCAACACTTCCCCACAATAAATTGCGGGAAGTGAAAGCCGTTCCTTGCGCTTGGACCTCTTCCTCCCGAACGCGTCGTCGGGAGGAGGTAATTTTAGCTCGACTCCGGATAGGGCACTGTCTTTTTAGTCATCGACATCTTTTAAGCGGTGATCCTCCCCCACTCTGTCCCCACTGCTCTCAGCTGTGGACGGTCAGACACCTTTTAATTGAATGCCCCTATTTTAATCCGTTACGCTCCCGTCTACAGCTATCGCCTGATCTATCGTCGATTTTAGCAGATGACACGCGCTCAGCTGACCGCGTTCTACAGTTTCTTAGTGACAGTGAAATGACGTCAGTCATTTGAAGCTTTTTTTTTTGTGGACAACCAACCCCTTTCTATAGTGGACTTTTAAGCATTCCTTCTGCCTTTAGTTTCTCCAATTTTCTGACTATGTTTCCATTGCTGCTGATTTTAAATTTCGTTTTTTTCCTGTTTTCTACGTCACGGGCTGGGTGCTAATGACCATAGAAGTTTTGCGCCCTAAAACCACAAACAAAAAAAAAAAAAAAAAAAAAAAATCCTCTTTTATAGCCTTTTCCATATTTAACACCCATATTCTGCAACTGAATCTTCGCAGTAGAGATAATGTAATATAATGTAATGATACATGAAACGATCAACACCATGGACGATCAGTCCAGTTTTGAGTGTAACAGTTGCCCTCTGTAAATCAAATGAGTAAATTATCTGTTGATATGGCCTGGCTGAAGGATAAGTATAGGGTTGGTGGCTGCTAATATATGTGGGAGTCCCTGTAGGCAATAATCCATTGTAACAGGGCTACACTTGGCAAGAAGAACAATAAACAACATGAACACTGATTTCTCCTCAGATGACCTGGGATTAACAAAGTCACAGGATTAATGCATTTTTGAAAGTCAAAATCACCTTCCTGTATGCCTAGATATTTGGAATTTCATGATGATTCCCCCCCCCCCCCCCCCCCCCTCTCTCTCTCTCTCTCTCTCTCTCGTATGGCAAATGATAATCAACGCAAGTGCCTTTGCTAACAGCATGCCTGCAGTGCCTCTCCTGAGCTTGTGTCAGTTGGTGGGGCTTTAGTGTGGCACAGCCCCCACGAAGTCATGGATCCACACTGTCAGCAAGGCACTGTGCAAGCTTGGAGACCCAGTAACAGTGTGGGCTGTGTTTACTTGGAATGGACTTGGTTATCTAGTTCAGCTGAACTGACCATTCACTGGAAATGGTTATGTTCGGCTACCTGGGAGACCATTTGCAGCCATTCGTGGACTTTGTGGTCGCAGAAAATTATGAAATTTTTATGGATGACAATGCACAGTGTCACAAAGCCATAGTCATTCATGATTGGTTTGAAAAACATTCTGGACAGTTCGAGCAAATGATTTGGCCATCCAGATTACCCAACATGAATCCCATTGCAGATCTGTGAGACTTAATTGAAATGTCAGTTTGTGCACAAAATTCTGCATTGTCAAAACTTTTGAAATTGCGGATAGCTATAGAGACACCATGGCTCAATATTTCTGCAGGGGACTTCCAACGATTTGTTGAGTCCACGCCACATCAAGCTGCTACACTATGCCAGGCAAGAGGAGGTCTGTCACAATATTAGGAGGTATCCCATGACTTTTCACCTCAGTACATATACATAAAGAAATATGGTGTCAAAAAATTTCGGAGGTCATAGAAAAGAGACTTCAAAGGATAACTGAACCTCTCCTGGAAGAACAGCAGTATGGGTTCAGGAAAAACAGGAGTACAATTGATCTGAGCTTTATAACAAGAACACTTCTGAGAAAATATTTGGAAGGGGATAAAAGCATGACACTAGTTTTTCCCCTAAGCCCATGCCTGTGACTGTGTACTGAGAGCCAAAATCTGGGAATGCCTAAAGAGAAGAAATGTACTGACAGAGAAAGTGATGATGGCTTTACTTGTGACAGCTGTGTTTGAGTAGGAAACAGAGAGCAAATGGTTTGAGATCAAACGTGGAGTCCAGCAGGATAGTGCCTTAACTCCACTGCTCATCGTCATTGTGATGGCTGATGGGCCATATCATGAAAAAGATAAAAAACAGTTTGTGCTTGCATTGAAAGCAGTGATCACAGAGGGTGACGTGATAAGGAGAGACACAAATGAAGTACACAAAACTGAATATATCTATGAGTAACTTCACAAAGTTTGGTCTGTCAGTGAATCAAAGACTGTAGCCATGATACCAAGCAAGGGGGCACAGTGGTGAGGACACATGACCTGCTTTCAGGAGGATGACATTTCAGATCCCCATCTGGCCATCCAGATTTAGGCTTTCTGTGATTTCCCTAAATTGCCACATAAAAGTGCCGGGATGGTCCCATTTAAAAGGGTATGGCCGATTTCCTTCCCCCCTCCTCCCATAATTGCTAACGGCCTCACTGTTGACAAGATGTTAAATTCTGATGTTTGTCTCTCTGTAACCATGATAATAAGCATGAGGAGGATGGTGTGAGCTACAACCGGATGAAAGACTCCTGGTGAATGTTCAATATTTCCCATATTTGGCCAGTGTGTTACATTGTAAAAACTGTAACTTGAAGTGTAGTTCTAAACCATACACACAAAGCTGCGTAGTTTTACAGTCAGCTAAGATGCTGTCTTTGTCAGAACCAGATGCTATACAAGGCAAAAGTAACCTACTTCAATACATTCAATGTTCTCATTTTGACCTAAACATTGGAGACTTATGCTCTGACACACACACACACACACACACACACACACACAGAGAGAGAGAGAGAGAGAGAGAGAGAGAGAGAGAGAGAGAGAGAGAGAGAGAATATCCAAGCTGCTGAAATGAATTTTGTTAGGTCTATGCTGAGGTGAACAAAAATGGATTGAAGGGAACAGAATGAATGTAGGTGTAAACCTCGGTGTACTGGTAAGTCTCCACCAATCTAGATTAAGATGGTATGCTAATGTGAAATGAATAAAAGAAACCAGGATAGCCAAGAAGTTCCATGAAATGGAATCTGCTAATTTTTTCTGTATTTGAGTCAGGAATTTCTGTTATTGTAATAAACTTTGACAGTATGCACCGCCGCAAAGTTGAAACTTCTTGGCAGATTAAAACTGTGTGCCAAACTGAGACTCGAACTCAGGACCTTTCCTTTTTGTGGATAGGTGCTCTGCCAACTTAACTACACAAGCACGAATCACAACCCATCATCACAACTTTATTTCGGCCAGTGCCTCATTTCCTACCTTCCCCACTTCACAAAAGTTCTCTTGCAAAATTTGCAGGACTAGCACTCCTGGAAGAAAGGATATTGCAGAGTCACATCCTGGTGGATGTTTCTTGAATGAAATTTTTCGCTCTGCAGCAAAGTGTGCACTGATACGAAACTTTCTGGCAGATTAAAACTGTATGACTGTCTGAGATTTAAGCTGAGCTACCCAAGCTGCGAGGATGGGTCATAGTCATGCTTGGGTAGCTGTCTGTGGATCACTTGCTCACAGAAGGCGAAGGTCCTAAGTTTGGGTCTCAGTCTGGCACACAATTTAAATCTGCCAGGAAGTTTCATATCACTCATACTCTGCTGCAGAGTGAAAAATTTCATTCTGTCGCAAAGTTTCTGGTTCAACTGAGTTCACACAAGAGCCTCAGCAGACTTTTGCAATGAAAAGGATGGAGTATGTATAATCTCTGCAGCATGCATGGATGGTTCAGTTAGAAGAGCCTTGTCCACATCTTGGTGCTAGTGCAGCATGAAGTTTTATTATCATTAATACCCAATATGACATACTGTACCGAAAGGCACTTTCAGTTCACTGTTCCAAGTATTCCTAATTCCTGGATCAGTGTGTATGTGGAAGAAAATGGTTGTGGGGAGAACAGTTGTAATTTGAGATGGAAATGTCACAACCCTCCTCCCCTCCCCTGCCTCAGTCAGTCTCTAACCACTGTGGTTTATTCTTGGAACTCTGGCTTGTTTGTCTCCTCTAGCTGGTTTTGGTAATTTCAGATATTTTATTTCAACTTTGAAAATGAATGCCATCAATAGTGACTAATTGTATTACAAGCCATGTTTAGTAACCTGTGTAAATTCTTTTTTGTAAGGTGTTGAATTACGCTCAGTCACTGTGTGGGTCCTACTCAGTGTTTAAATCTGCCTTTTGTGAGGAAGATCAAAAAAAGAATTTATCTCTTTTTGCTCTGTTGTGAAAACAATGTCCAGCTAATTTTAAAACTAGCTTTTGAGAGTATTATGAATGGAAAAGCCAAAATCAGTCATGGAAACACTATTGTTTTTTTTCTGTAATTCCTGAATCTTGAAACTAGATAATAATAGTATCTTTTATGAAATTAGACAATTACATTAGTGTGTTTTGTGCCTAGTATTATGACTTAAAGCTTCTGAACAGCTATTAAGTCTGCATGCTCATAAAACATTGCTATCCTTTTTGATATAAACTCGTTCAGTCTGAGAGTTTATGTAGTTACATATTGTAATTAAGGCAGTTTTTACAAATAATTGAAACACTATCATTTTGGTTCACTAATTTTGTATTACCCAGTTCTCTGCTCCATGTTGGTCGCATTTTGCGCACAGTTGCTGCTTAAATCACTGCATTTCTACTGCTTTATCTGCCAGTTCGAAGGATGAAAGTTTAGGTTTTCTTTTTTGTTTTGACAATTGTTGCAGTGTTAAATTCTTATAAAATATTCAGTAAATAACCATACAAATAAGTTTTGCTTTTTCTATTTTGGTACAGAGACCGATTGTTTGTTTTGTTTTTTTGTTTCAAGCTGCCATTGAAAGTAAGTAATTTAATTTTGAATGAATTTCCTTCTTTTGAATGTGTTTCTTTAGTTAATGTTTGTACAAGCAATGCTGTAGTTATCAATGAGGTACATGCTTCCATCTTTGCTTGCAATAATACTGCATGTATAGTGTTGTAAATATTTACTTTGAAGATTGTGTGACAGCTGATCGTCATTGTGATTTTGTGTGTGTGTGTGTGTGTGTGTGTGTGTGTGTGTGTGAGAGAGAGGGAGAGAGAGAGAGAGAGAGAGAGAGACCCGGGGGGGGGGGGGGGGGCTGAGCTGCGACACTACATCTTGTTAAGTTAGGAAATTAAATCATTTAATAAGTCTGTATTATCACCTGTCGGGCTGCTTTGATCCAGGTCTTTAATTCATTGTTACTGAGTTACAGATGACACTGTGAGCTAATGAGAAAATGATTTTGTGCCATGGATGATCAATCATGGAGCTTTTTCCCTGCAGGAAAAAGTTAATATTCTGTATACTATGTAGTTGGGCAATGTGTCATGGGAATGTAACTGTGACTTTTTGCAGAGGAAATAATTCACGGTGCTAATGCTTCATTTACTTTTGCACAAAATTTTATCTGCAGATGCATTAGATGAGTCATGTGTTTCTGCATATACTGAGTCTTGCACTAGGTGAAGTTTGACACTCACTGTATAGTGGAGATGATGATTTGCAGACAGGTGCAACAAAAAGACTACTAAACAAGTAAGCTTTTGGCCAAAAGGCCTTCTTCTGAATTAGACAACATACTTGCACATTCATGTAAACACAAATCAGATACAAATAACCAATGTTTTTAGCTCCAAGACCAGACTGGCCTCAGCAGTCAGAGACAGTGGTCATGTGCACATATGTTGCCTCATTCAGAAGAAGACTTTTTGGCCGAAAGCGTACTTGTTTAGCAGTCTTATTGTTGCATCTGTCTGTGGCTCAGCATGTCCACCGTATGGTGAGTAGCACTCTATCCTTTTCATAATATGTTGTTATTTGGTCCTGGATTTTCCATTGTTTGAACCTCAAGTTTGAATATTTGCTCTGGAAAATCTCAGTTTCACTGTTTATCCATATCATCCAGAAGACAACAGTTAATGGAACCCAGATTAATGCTGCGTCCCTCAGCTTCCCAATGATGTTTCATTCAATACAGAACTTTCACCTACAAATATAATATTGGGCCAGTTTTGTGACTTAATTGGAGACATTATAGTAAAATACAAGGCATTCTCGGGAAGGATCTTACATAAATGTTACTCATCCATGAAAGTGATAGCTCGCAAAATTCTTTTTTGACTGATTCTGTAGTATTGTTTATCACTCTAGGTTCCTATGCTGAAGGATCTCACAGCTTTGGTTTTTTTGGCAGCGCTCTTGTGCTTGAGTCACCCAGTTGCTCTTGACAAATAATCATTGCAGGGCAATGAGTTAGCACTTCCTCTTTATTCCTCCTGAAGTCTGTGGTGAGATGCAGAATGAGATGATGAGGTTGTTAAAATACTAGACGTGCATTCAGAAGGCCTGTGTTACAAATATCCAGCCCACCATCCAGATTTAGGTGTTTTTTGTGGTTCCCCAACTCTCTGGCAAATGCAGGACTGGTTCCTGTCAAAAGGGCAATGACAATTTGTTTTTGAATCTGAGCTTCTGCTCTGTTTCATAACGACCTTGTTCTCAGTAGATTGTTAAACCCTAATCTTTCTTTCTTCCACATAATGTATGTGATACAGTGGGACTGGTCCTGGGGAGGAGAATGGGTGTGTGGGATGTCCCACACTGTGATTGGTATCCATTTTCAGATACTGGATAGCAAGACACTGCCCTGGAACTCCAATACATCCAGAAATCTTGCTCCATGCACCATGTGGTACATGATCCAGCTGTTTACAACAGCCATATCAATTATTCTTGTAAAAAAAGCTCAGTACCATTTCTTGCTGCATAAAGAAGTGGCATATTACCCAACAAGCTAGTCACAATGGGCTACTCCTCTCACATTTATATTGTAATTCTTTACAAGCTGTGGCTGTTGAATGTTGGTTTTCTGCTTAGCTATTCTGTTCAAACTATTTGCAGTAGTAAATGGTTCCACAGTATCAAAATTGGTGCCAATAAAGAGATATTTATTATCATTCCATTTGACAAACAGGATTCCATCACTTATATCAAATGCAAAGTCATAAGTGTCATAAGGCAATTTTTTCAATTGCTTCAATTTCTCTCCCCGGGGACTGGGTGTTTATGTTGTCCTCATTATTTCATCCTCATCATCATCATTTGTGACAGTGGCTAGATTGGACTGTATAAAACAATTGGGCTGTGTAAAAATTGGGACTTTGTATGGGCGCTGATGACCGCATAGTTGAGCGCCCCACAAACCAAACATCGTCACCATTTCAACTCCTTTGTTTCTTGAAGAGGGCAATTTTTATTTCTGTTTCCTCTCACTGTACCTGCTGCCTTGAATAAAATGTTTCACTGATGCAGAAAGAGATCTCGACAAGTGAAATTGTTGTTGAAGTAAATAGTATGATCCTGAGGATCTTCAATAAACTCAAGTATATTTAGCGATACTTTAGATCGAACACCAAGGTCTGTATTTTTATTTGTCACTCCCTTGCCACAATACAAATCAAAATTGAAACTGTATCCATTAGAAGCACACAGGGCCTATATTTCATAACCAAATTGAAATGGTTTGCCTCGAATTAACTGTTTTAGTGTGTGATGGTCATAATACTTCACAATCATTTCATCGACACTCAAGTTTTCCAAAAAGACACCAAACTGCTAGAAGGACGCGTCTTAATTAGTAGCTAACCTTGAACCTTCTGTCATGTTTGTTGTCTTGAGCTTGTTTCTTCTAATATCTATTTCGCAGCATAACTTTTGTGACGATTTCCAGTCCTAACTCATAGTCTTCAGATCAATAATAAGTTTATGATGGAAGTCTGTAGTGCCCTTACAAAAGTAATAAGCCTAGGAATAGGAATAATTTCAGTTCTTCCATGTCAAAACAATATACATTCCTAGAACAACTTGCATATAGCATTCATTCTCTCACGATATAATCAAATGCATTATTGAAAATCGAAGATACTTTCTCTAACTTCAAATGGCATGAGATCCTTTATTTTGTTTTCATTTGTTCCATAGCTACATCAGCTGGAACGTCATATTTAGGCGTTGCAGTGTATATTGGCTTCATTTTGCTGTAAGTCGGCAGTTGGCTGCAAAGTTTCTTCTATTTTCTTGAGTTTATTCTGTCTTCAGCAGCCATTACTTCATTATCTGCAGTCCCCAAATACTTATTTTCAGTACTTTGAAGCTAAACTTTCTCCGATCCAAGGACATCCAGTACATTCATCGTATCTGTTGCACCGTCATCTTTCTCATCTTCATCTGTCAAAGCATCAGTATCCAAAGGAGCAACAACATCAGCATTTTTATTGCCTTCCTCAGTCAGTCATTATTTATAATGTGAGACCTTAGTTTCTCCTGGCGTAAACAATGTTCAAATAACTTCGGGAATGGAGCCAGGTTATTTTTTTTTTTTGTGTGTGTGTGTGTGTGTGTGTGTGTGTGTGTGTGTGTGTGTGTGTGTGTGTGTGTGTGAGAGATACATCAGGAGAAACCGAATGCCTCACATTGTGTAACTGTAGGGGAGGAAATGTATTGTAGTTTGCGGAGATTGGATAAACTTCGCAGCAGCAGGATAAGATTGCGTTACCACGTTTACTGAGGTGTCGTGATCAAAATATTGTTCCAGTGTTTGCTGGAAGTTGTGTATCATACTAATTCTCCTGCCATCAATCACATCAAGCAACATGCTGGCCAAGCACTTGTTTGCGAAAGGAACCATTACACTCATGGACAGTTGGATTTTGTTTCCAAGGAGCTGTCTTGGTTTCATTAAATGATTGCTTCTACAATTGCAGTTTTTCCTTGGGGTTGGCTGAATGGTGCTTCATTGTAACAGTCTGACTGTGAATTTCAACCCTTAACTGCCTGGCATTTGGCAAAGTTTGAATGTTTCTGAGTCTCGGAGTCCAATAGTATTTCCCGTCTTTCTATGATAAATCTCACAAGGGATGCTTTTGACGACACAGCTTTATCTGTGCTAGAGAAAGGTTTAAGTTTTGCACTGATTCCCAGGTGTTCATCAGTGGTTGATTTTATTAGCTCTATTGAACATGCTGTTTTCAAACTACCTCCTGATGATTCAGAGGAAGGAGGCATTTTGTGTGTTGAATGGGTACGTCCACCCAGGACTAATGACCACAGCAGCTGAGAGGCCTGCTTTACGTTCACTTATAGTTGATCTGGATATTGTTGTTTTACCACGAACATGGGCAATGCCACCTTTGTTTTAAACAGGCGAGATTACGTCCTGGTCACTGTCAATGTATCGCAGGATCGGTTCTGACCCCATAAAAAGATAAAAAGTGTTGAGGGAAAGACTAATGGTCTCTGAATATAAGTTTCTGATCGCAGCAAACTATGAAGTGTATCAGTTCTTATTGTGCTGTTACCTGTAGGTTATATAGCCACCCTAAAGTCCACAAGGAAGGGGTTCCTCTTCATCTGATTTTAACATTTGTTTTCCGCACATCGTGTAGAAAAACATCTTGTTACCCTGTTGAGCCCTGTTGCAGGTTGATGTGAGCATCACATTAAGAACTCAGAGGATTTTTTGCGTCGATTAGAGGGAATGCGTTTTAATGACCCCGATATTCCAGTAAGTTTGATGTGGTCTCTCTCTTCACTCGTGTTCCTCTGTCTGATTCCTTACAGTTGATTGAGGTTAGGTTTGGTGCTGATTTAACGAACCCATTTATATATGTGTTGACTTCCACTTACTTTTTACTTTTTATTCCATGACCAGTACTATGAGGAGAAACATGGAGTTGCGATAAGGAGCTCGTTGTCACCTATTATTGCCAATTTGTTTGTGGAAGATCTTGAAGAACATGGCTGGGAGCCTGCGGCTTTGAAACCTACGTGTTTTTTATGGTATTTAGGCGACACTTTTGTTCTTTGGCCTCAAGGCAGTGATGTTTTGAGCAATTTTTTAGAACACCTGAATTCATTTCACCCCAATATTCTTTCATAATGAATGTGGAAAAAGATGGCTGTCTTCCCTTCCTTGATGTGTTGGTCAGGAGGTGGTGAATGGTACGTTGAGACTGCTGCTTATAGGAAGTCTACTCACGCTGATTTGTATCTGCAGTCTGACAGCTGTCACCATCCAGCTCAATGTGAAGGGATACTTCGTATTTGTAATGCCTATGTCATCTCGAACCCTGATAGTTTGTCTCCTGAGGTAGCCCATCTCGAAGTCACCTTTCGTCAGAATGATCATAAAAGACATATTAGACGTGCATTGTGCTATCGACTAACTGTGCACCGGCTGAGTGGTGATAATACTTAGGTGGCACCAAAGTCTACGGCCTTTTTACCTTGCGCAGGGAGCATTTTGAACAGGATTGATCCTATTTTGCGGAAATGCGATGTGAAGTGTGTGTTTTTGACCACCATCTGAGATCAGGGCCCTTTTAGGTTCCGTGGAGGATGATCTTGGTTTGTGGTAGGCGGGTGTCACTGTATTCCTTGTAGTTGTGGGATGTCATGTATTGGTCACAATATCAGGACTGCGGAGGACCGGTGTACTGAGCATAAGTGTCACATTCGCTTACGACAGCGGAGTGAATCCGCCATTGCAGAACATTGTCTTGACACCGGTCATCTTGTGGACTGTAGCAACACAGAGATTCTGGCATGCACTTCCACTTACTGGGGTAGTGTTACTAATGAAGCTGTTGAAATTAAATTAGCAAGTAACATTATAAACAGAGATTGTGGTTTTTGTTTGAATTTTGCATGGAAACCTGCTCTCTTACTTGGCAAAAAAGAGGGGGACAGAGTTTCTGCGAACTTCAGCCGCTGATTTCACTGTCAGTAACTTCAGGACATCGGTTGCCTTTGGTTTGTGATGGAGCTAGTGCTTACTGTGTGTGTTTTGTGTTCACGGAGTTTCTGTGAAACCGAGGTTTTAAATTCGATTGCACAGCGCTTATTTGCTGCAGTTTTGCCTTGAAAATGGCAGGGTGTGCTGCTGTTGAAATATCGGCGGTTGTCGACAATGTCACCCAGCTGCATTACCATAAATTATTTAAACATTATTTATGATGTCTACAACTGTAGCCATTGTAATGTCTTGGAATCCTATGTCATAGCTTGCTTGCGTTTTCTCTGATTTATTGTACTATACTAAATAAACACTCAAAAACTGAAGTATTACAATTGTATTGCTTACTTTTATTACAGCTGTGTCAGCAGTCGGTACTGTCTGTCTCCTCCCAGTGATGTTGTTGTTGTGGTCTTCAGTCCTGAGACTGGTTTGATGCAGCTCTCCATGCTACTCTATCCTGTGCAAGCTTCTTCATCTCCCAGTACCTACTGCAACCTACATCCTTCTGAATCTGCTTAGTGTATTCATCTCTTGGTCTCCCTCTACGATTTTTACCCTCCAATGCTAAATTTGTGATCCCTTGATGCCTCAAAACATGTCCTACCAACCGATCCCTTCTTCTAGTCAAGTTGTGCCACAAACTCCTCTTCTCCCCAATCCTATTCAATACCTCCTCATTAGTTACGTGATCTACCCACCTTATCTTCAGCATTCTTCTGTAGCACCACATTTCGAAAGCTTCTATTCTCTTCTTGTCCAAACTGGTTATCGTCCATGTTTCACTTCCATACATGGCTACACTCCATACAAATACTTTCAGAAACGACTTCGTGACACTTAAATCTATACTCGATGTTAACAAATTTCTCTTCTTCAGAAACGATTTCCTTGCCATTGCCAGTCTGCATTTTATATCCTCTCTACTTCGACCATCATCAGTTATTTTACTCCCCAAATAGCAAAACTCCTTTACTACTTTAAGTGTCTCATTTCCTAATCTAATCCCCTCAGCATCACCCGATTTAATTTGACTACATTCCATTATCCTCGTTTTGCTTTTGTTGATGTTCATCTTATATCCTCCTTTCAAGACACTGTCCATTCCGTTCAACTGCTCTTCCAAGTCCTTTGCTGTCTCTGACAGAACCTCAAAGTTTTTACTTCTTCTCCATGAATTTTAATACCTACTCCGAATTTTTCTTTTGTTTCCTTTACTGCTTGCTCAATATACAGATTGAATAACATCGGGGAGAGGCTACAACCCAGTCTCACTCTTTTCCCAACCACTGCTTCCCTTTCATGCCCCTCGACTCTTATAACTGCCATCTGGTTTCTGTACAAATTGTAAATAGCCTTTCGCCCCCTGTATTTTACCCCTGCCACCTTCAGAATTTGAAAGAGAGTATTCCAGTTAACGTTGTCAAAAGCTTTCTCTAAGTCTACAAATGCTAGAAACGTAGGTTTGCCTTTTCTTAATCTTTCTTCTAAGATAAGTCATAAGGTTAGTATTGCCTCAAGTGTTCCAACATTTCTACGGAATCCAAACTGATCCTCCCCGAGGTCCGCTTCTACCAGTTTTTCCATTCGTCTGTAAAGAATTCGCATTAGTATTTTGCAGCTGAGACTTATTAAACTGATAGTTCTGTAATTTTCACATCTGTCAACACCTGCTTTCTTTGGGATTGGAATTATTATATTCTTCTTGAAGTCTGTGGGTATTTCGCCTGTTTCATACATCTTGCTCACCAGATGGTAGAGTTTTGTCATGACTGGCTCTCCCAAGGCCATCAGTAGTTCTAATGGAATGTTGTCTACTCCCGGGGCCTTGTTTCGACTCAGGTCTTTCAGTGCTCTGTCAAACTCTTCACGCAGTATCTTATCTCCCATTTCATCTTCATCTACATCCTCTTCCATTTCCATAATATTGTCCTCAAGTACATCGGCCTTGTATAAACCCTCTATATACTCCTTCCACCTTTCTGCCTTCCTTTCTTTGCTTAGAACTGGTTTGCCATCTGAGCTCTTGATATTCATACAAGTGGTTCTCTTCTATCCTAAGGCCTCTTTAATTTTCCTGTAGGCAGTATCTATCTTACCCCTAGTGAGACAAGCCTCTACATCCTTACATTTGTACTCTAGCCATCCCTGCTTAGCCATTTTGCACTTCCTGTCAATCTCAATTTTGAGACGTTTGTATTCCTTTTTGCCTGCTTCATTTACTGCATTTTTATATTTTCTCCTTTCATCAATTAAATTCAATATTTCTTGTGTTACCCAAGGATTTCTATTAGCCCTCGTCTTTTTACCTACTTGATCCTCTGCTGCCTTCACTACTTCATCCCTCAGAGCTACCCATTCTTCTTCTACTGTATTTCTTCCCCCATTCCTGTCAATTGTTCCCTTATGCTCTCCCTGAAACTCTCTACAACCTCTGGTTCTTTCAGTTTATCCAAGTCCCATCTTCTTAAATTGCCGCCTTTTTGCAGTTTCTTCAGTTTCAATCTGCAGTTCATAACCAATAGATTGTGGTCAGAATCCACATCTGCCCCTGGAAATGTCTTACAATTTAAAACCTGGTTCCTAAATCTCTGTCTTACCATTATGTAATCTATCTGATACCTTTTAGTATCTCCAGGATTCTTCCAGGTATACAACCTTCTTTCATGATTATGATTAAGTTATGCTCTGTGCAAAATTCTACAAGGCGGCTTCCTCTTTCATTTCTTCCCCCCAATCCATATTCACCTACTATGTTTCCTTCTCTCCCTTTTCCTACTGACGAATTCCAGTCACCCATGACTATTAAATTTTCGTCTCCCTTCACTACCTGAATAATTTCTTTTATCTCGTCATACATTTCATCAATTTCTTCTTCATCTGCAGAGCTAGTTGGCATATAAACTTGTACTACTGTAGTAGGCATGGGCTTTGTGTCTATCTTGGCCACAATAATGCGTTCACTATGCTGTTTGTAGTAGCTAACCCGCACTCCTATTTGTTTTATTCATTATTAAACCTACTCCTGCATTACCCTTATTTGATTTTGTATTTATAACCCTGTAATCACCTGACCAAAAGTCTTGTTCCTCCTACCACCGAACTTCACTAATTCCCACTATATCTAACTTTAACCTATCCATTTCCCTTTTTAAATTTTCTAACCTACCTGCCCGATTAAGGGATCTGACATTCCACACTCCGATCCGTAGAAGGCCAGTTTTCTTTCTCCTGATAACGGCGTGTGATAGGAATGCCATATCTAGCTGGGACCACATCAAGACACTTTGAGATAGGATATGTAGAAATGAAGCAAAAAATTTAATCTAATTACTTTTTATTTAGAACGCAATTAATGGAACTTCTTGCAGCAGAAATAATTGGTACACCATATTTTTCAGAAGATTTCACCTTTTTCAGCAAGACTTTTTTCTGTTTTACACAGTTATAAAACACTTTGCAAGTCAGCTTGCAGTTAATCTGGCACAGTAAGGTTGATTTCTGTTTCCTGAAGAAAGTAAGTCCACCTTTCTTCCATGGAATCTTTAGACAGCGATTCTTCCGTGTCACACTTAATTTCTAAAAAGTTTCTCAGATACGTACATTCTTTAAAACAATATCGCCTAAAATTTTCACATCATTTTTAGTCAGGTATATTATAGTGTTTTTGATCGCCGCCCAATCTAGGGTTGCAGATAACGTAATCCAATCAAATACCTGATATTTATTAAAAGAAATAGCCCATTTATCCAAGTAATACTGTGAATACCCCCCCCCCCTTTTCCCTCATGAACTATGCATGGACCTTGCTGTTGGTGGGGAGGCTTGCATGCCTCAGCAAACAGATAGCCATACCGCAGATGCAGCCACAACGGAGGGGTATGTGTTGAGAGGCCAGACAAATATGTGGTTCCTGAGGAGAGGCAGCAGCCTTTACAGTAGCTGCAGGGGCAACAGTCTGGATGATTGACTGATCTGACCTTGTAACATTACCCAAAACCGGCCTTGCTGTGATGGTTCTGTGGATGGCTGAAAGCAAGGGGATACTACAGCTGTAATTTTTACTGAGGGCGTGCAGCTTTACCATATGGTTAAATGATGATGGTGTTCTCTTGGGCAAAATATTCCGGAGATAAAATAGACCCCCATTCGGATCTCCAGGCGGGGACCACTCAGGAGGACGTCGTTATCAGGAGAAAGAAAACTGGTGCTCTACAGATTGGAGCATGAAATGTCAGATCCCTTGTTGGGGCAGGTAGGTTAGAAAATTCAAAAAGGGTAATGGATAGGTTAAAGTTAGATATAGTGGGAATTAGTGAAGTTCGGCGGCAGGAGGAACAAGATTTCTGGTCAGGTGAATACAGGGTTGTAAATACAAAATCAAATAGGGGTAATGCAGGAGTAGGTTTAATGTATAAAAAATAGGAACACGGGTAAGCTACTATGAACAAAATAGTGAAAGCATTATTGTACACAAGATAGACATGAAGCCCCCGCCTACCACAGTAATAAAAGTTTATATGCCAACTAGCTCAGATAACGAAGAGATTGAAGAAGTGTACGATGAGATAAAAGAAATTAGTCAGATACTAAAGGGAGATGAAAATTTAATAGTCATGGGGGACTGGAATTTGATAGTAGGAAAAGGAAGAGAAGGAAAAATACTGGGTGAATATGGAATGGGAGTAAGGAATGAAAGAGGAAGCCAACTGGTAGAATTTTGCTCAGAGCATAACTTAATCATAGCCAGCACTTGGTTTAAGAATCATGAAAGAAGGCTATATACGTGGAAGAGGCCTGGGGAGGAAGGTTTCAGACAGATTATGTAATAGTAAGACTGAGATTTAGGAACCAGGTTTTAAATTGCAAGACATTTCCAGGGGCAGCTGTGGACTCTGATCACGATCTGTTGGTTATGAACTGTAGATTAAAAGTGGAGAGACTGCGAACAGGTCGGAATTTAAGGAGATGGGCCTGGATAAACTGACTAAACCAGAGGTTGTACAGAGTTTCAGGGAGAGCATTAAGGAACGATTGACAAGATTGGGGGAAAGAAATACAGTAGATGAAGAATGGGTAGCTTTGAGAGATGAAATAGTAAAGGCAGCAGAGGATCAAGTAGGTAAAAAGACGAGGGCTAGTAGAAATCCTTGGGTAACAGAAGAAATATTGAAATTAATTGATGAAAGGAGAAAATACAAAAATGCAGTAAATGAAGCAGGCAAAAAGGAATACAAATATCTCAAAAGTAGATCAACGGGAATTGCAAAATGGCTAAGCAGAGATGGCTAGAGAGAGGCATATATGCCATCTACAGGAAAATTAGAGAGACCTTTGGAGAAAAGAGAACTACATGTGTGAATATCAAGAGCCTCAGATGGAAAACCAGTTCAAAGCAAAGAAGGGAAATCAGATAGATGGAAGGAGGATATAGAGGCTTTATACAAGGGCAGTATACTTGAGGGCAATATTATGGAAATGGAAGAGAACGTAGATGAAGATGAAATGGGAAAAATGATATTGCATGAAGAGTTTGACAGAATACTGAAAGACCTAAGTCGAAAGAAGGCCCCGGGAGTAGACAACATTCTGTTAGAGCTACTGACAGCCTTGGGAGAGCCAGCCATGACAAAACTCTTCCACCTGATGAGCAAGACTTGTGAGACAGGCAAAATACCATCAGACTTCAAGAAGAATATAACCATTCCAATTCCAAAGAAAGCAGGTGTTGACAGGTGTGAAAATTACAAAACTTTCAGTTTAATAAGTCACAGCTGCAAAATACTAACACGGATTCCTTACAGACAAATGGAAAAACTGGTAGAAGCCGAGCTTAGGGAAGATCAGTTTGGATTCTGTAGAAATGTCGGAACATGTGACACAATACTGACCCTACGACTTATCGTAGAAGATAGATCAAGTTAAGGCAAACCTACATTTCTAGCATTTGTAGACTTAGAGGAAGCTTTTGACAATGTTGACTGGAATACTCTCTTTCAAATTCTGAAGTTGGTAGGGGTGAAATACAGGGAGCGAA